>NW_020524902.1:0-60448 GCF_003368295.1 Carassius auratus | reverse complement strand
AGATTCCAGGCCCATTAATAGTGGCTGTGGTCCTAAGACCCTGATGAGTCCAAAAGTTTGAATTTACTTTAGGGAAAAAAGATAATTACATGGAGGCTTGTTTCATGAATTTAATATCGTTCTGTACTCATTCATCCATTTTCAAGGCAACTGATTGTATGTACATTTGTATACAGGTAGGAAAGCCATATTGGCTTTTATAAGTAAAAATGCTGCTTCTAGCTGCTTTTAAAACATGTTTTTGGCATATTGTTGTATGAATAACTTCTGAAGCTAACAAGCCAAACCTTGACCCCATGTATGAAGGTGACCCAGATTTCTTTGGGACACCCGTTTCCAGTGGTGGTACATTAGCCCAGCTCAGCCTGTATGATTGCCCACTACATCGCAGCGCCTCCTTTCATTTGTCATAGCATGAAAACAGACGGCCTACATCACATCCCCGGGTGAAGGTTACCGACACTCAACAACTGCTATCCATCTCTTTATAGTAATATAGCATCAGTACGAAAAATGCAATAAAGCAAATGTAAAAGTACTGTAACATGGTGCCTGAATTCAGTGCTGTGCATCACAATAGTCCTGTAGAGCTTGGCTGGACATACTAACATCACAAGATATGTGATTTTTCACACTTTGAAGGTGGAGGCAGATTTTCCAACTGCCAACTGAAAACCACATAACATTCTAATTGCTTTTGCCCTCAATTAGATAAGGGCCTCAAAGGTTTCAATAAGGAGGTTTAAGGATATGATGTTAGTAGGATGGTATGAGTGTAAGAGAGGGAAGAGAGCAATGCAGGTCAGTGATGCGGGAGCGGGATGCAGCGCCGGCACACATGGCTCAGGGACTGAGGGACTCCGACAGATGGAACCTGGTGGGTGACAAACAATTAACAAACCTACAAGAATAGCTAGTGTGACGCTGCTCACGTAGGCACCGGAGAAAAAGAGAACACACAGAGACTGACACGACGAGAAGCTGCTGTTCTGCTTTACAAGGACGCTTTCATCGTCACTTCATACGTTCGATGGGTTTTCAAAGTTCAAATTGTTGCCACTCACTGTGCATCCTCATCAACTAAGAATCATCATCGTCTTATGATGCGTAATTGACTTGATCATGGTATCTCTCCAAACGATTATAAAATGAATATGTAATTAGTAATCAGCGTTTTCTAATTTGCTTCCCTTTTCTTCAAGTGTCCCAGTAGTGTCACAAGTGTTCCCCAGAAAGCATTACAGAAGATAACATGTTTCCCTGCTCAGCGTTCAGCAGTTTTTTCTCCTCATTTTCACACATATATAGCACAGCGTGTTCTTCAATCTGCCAGCTGAAAACTGTCCTCATTAACAGAATATGTGACACTTCTTTAAATGGATTTTGCTTTGTCGGTGACCTAGTACACTGAACTGGGCATGATGTAGATGTGTGTGTGTGAGCACATCTGGAGTCTAGACTCAGCGGCTCTGTGGGCAGGGCTATATCTCTCAGCTGCATCAGGCCAAGAGCCCAGTGCTGTTTACATAGGTGGCACAAAACTATAATTTGTTTAAATGTTCAGATGTATTGCGCTCTTAGTCTGTCTCGTGCCTCAACTCCCTCTGCCTCCTTTGAGAGACAAGCAGTCTGCTCCTTTACAAGCTGTTCTAATCTGGAACTAGCTCAGCCCTCATGTTTCGGTGTGACTGACTTCCATGTATTTATGTTTGGGGGTCCCAGATACCTCAATGGGGTGCATTTATTAAAGAATAATAAAAAAGGAAAAAGTAACAACTTCATCCCTGCTGCCCACCCAAGACAGCTCAATTATAACCAAACACACTTTAACCATAAATTCCAACCTTTCATTCCTATCTAAATCATGCATACATTTATTGTATTAACAGTCATTTCAAAAGGTGGCGGTCATGCTGGTGCTGTTTGTTTTAATTTATATGTTTGTGTGTGTTCATGTGATATAAGGCTTGCAGGTTAGTTGAAGTGACAATTCCTAATGAATTTCCTTCAGGGGAATTACAGTCGCTCAACCAGCGGGTCAGCTCTGGTGTATGCAGAGCAGACACAATGTACACAACGGGCAAAATTACAGCCCCACTATTTCTCAAGGAGTTAACATAATAGGCTGTATTATGAATAGAATAAAACAGATCTTGCCTTTGGATTAGGTGGAAGGAATGTTGCTTTTTAACTTCTAAGTCAATGAATTAAACATTTATAGTACTTTGGGATGAAATGTGCTGATAAAACATAACAACCTAAACACTTGTGGTCAGGATTTTTCCACTACCTGTCCACCACCTTTTTGATGTTGCATGAGTAGACAGAAATTGCCCATAGACCCTTGCAAGCAGTCTACTGATCACATGCACACTTAAGTAATGCCTAAATAACATTGGTGGTATTAATATCAATGACCTAATAAGGAGAAGCCCAACTCTTTGCATTGGGAAAAGCTGCAGTCCTTCTTAAAAATCTGTCATACAAGCCCTTAATCCTGCAACTATGTAAGCAATGGAGGTGGTCTACTGTACACCCTTAATGTTCTGGAATGTTTAGATCTGTGTTTTAGAAGCCATGGGAGGTGTTTGACCTCATTTTGGTGTTCAGCCTTGATTTGTTTATGAAAAGGTGTTGTCGAGTTTGCTTCATTGGGTGTGTATTTCATCCTATATGGTCATATTCTTCATTATACGATGATGCATACCAATTAACTCCAAGAGATGGCTTGTGCATGATGTTACTGATGCCCTGTTTTTAATTTACCAGAGGACATTTGATGTTATTTGGAGGTTTTGTGGTATCAGTTTTGTTTCAGATGTTTCTCTTAAAACTTGATTATTTGAGTTTATGAGCTTGGTTTCTCTCAGCAGTTTAGTGGAGCACCTTATGTTTAGAATAAAAAAAAAAAAACTATATATATATATATATATATATATATATATATATATATATATATATATATATATATATATATATATATATATATATAAAGACCATTTAATTCTTGAGTTGATTGTATGATCATTTGAAAATTATAAAAAAGTTGTTGGTTCTGTAGGTGTTTGTGAAAATGAATGAGATTCTCCATTTACATTTTTTGGTTCTAAATTAAAATATTTAATATTTTATTGAAAAGATCAATTTAGCAAGTGATTAAGCATTAGAACGCAAAATGAAACATGTAAATGGACAAAGTTCCTTAATACCAGCAACTGAACTGGTAATGTTTTACCCGAAAATCTACCATGCTGTTGTCTTTTTATTTTATTATTATAATTTTTTAAAAATCTATAATACTGTTGTATATCAGGGCTGAAATAGGGCCCAATATTGATCCAGTGAGCTGACTGGATATGTGAGCCATCTAAGGGCATCTGTGTCTCAGAGACTGGAGCCGCTCTCTGTATGTTTACTCTCTCAGGGGTGTAGAGCAGGGCACCGCTTTTAGCCCACCAAAGATGAGGGTCATAGGAGCTCTCACAAAGATTCATGGTGATCCAAATCAAAGCAGAACTCTTTTGCTGTGAGAGGATTAGGGCTCGCAGAATTATTGCATGGAAAGTTTAATTAAATAGAACCATTAATCATTTCAAAGAAAATGAGTGTGAACTCAGTTTAGTGAAAATTTAATTATAAATTCATCAAGTAACAGGTCATTGTAAGGTTACATTTTAATATTTATTATTATTATTTACTTTTCTTTCTTTTTTTTCTTTTTTTTTTTTTTTTTTTTTGCAAATTCTGTAAATTTTTGGTAGATTCTTACATAATCTGTGATTGGTGCTATCCAGTAAATATGTAATACACATACTTTACAGAAACGTCCATCAGGTGCATGTTTTTATCTGGAAGATTTTTTTTTTTTTGAGCGTTTGCAGACATGATACGTCTCTAAGATATTTCCTGTCAGATTTTAAATAGACAAATGTCTTTAATATGTTGATGATTTAGATTGTATGTTTAAAAAAATAAAAGTAAAATTGTTTATCAGATGTTTGTACACAACAGATGTTTACCAGCAGAAGCACTCTTAAAAAGATATCTGGAGAAATTAACATGTCTTTCTCTCATGTTAAGAACAAGCTGCGGAGGTGCTTTCTTATAACACCACAAAAACAGTTAACCTATCAAAATAAATCACGTCATATATAATAATGGTGTATCAATGCACATTTCCCACCAGTCCTGTTTAAATTATGGCACTCAAAGTTTTATTTTTTATTTTTTTAAATATATATATAATGAGATTGCAGAGTGCAAGAAAATGACAAAGTCTGATTTCACATTCAGAGATGAAGAATCGGATGATGATGTTACTAAAGAGGAGGAGTCCGATGACAGTCTGTTATACAGTATGCACAGGTGAACTGCACTCACTTTTCTAAATTAAAACGTACACTATTCGTACGATCCAAACATACAAGGGGTGATCAAAAGTTCCGTGAATATGCCCATCATGATAAACAACAGAAAACGGTCTTCTTCAGGCTAAAGTTAGTCTGTTTGTGTAATGATGCAGTATAGCACTCCTGACAGACAGTGACCGTTAAATTGAAGTGAAAGTGAAACCCGTCTCATTTTAAATCCGTTTTTCTCTAAATTTATTTCCGGAAAATCATAGCTATCAGCCAACTTCTGATAGCCATAACACTGCATCCTCTAGGGGTCGCTATGGGGAACACCTCGTTGTGACCTGTGCCTGAAGCACACATTGAAAAAACACCAACTTGTTGGCCTGCTACAGCCTCTGACATCACTAGCGGTGCGACTATGAACAGGCACCGGGAGAACACGTGATTCACTTCTTCGTCTGAAGCTTGCGTACGAAGCATGGCAGGGAGCTAGAGGACGCAGTGTCTCGTACCCTTCTCAGGGAACCATGGTTACATTCGTAACCTGAGACGTCCCCTTTCAAGAGAACTTCTAACTGCGTCCTCTAGGGGCCGCCATTGGGGAACAGTATACACACTCCGCCATGCTGAGGGGAGTGCAGGCCAGAATCTTTCCACGGAAGTTGCCCCTGGGACGTTTATATGGCTGTATGTGACAGTGCCCCTTACGGCCAAAGGCCTAAGCTACATACCCAACTTAACTGTTAGGGCCTCGGCCCGGGGTAGAAATGAACGCTTGGAATCAGGAAAGGTTCCTTTAAATGGATACAGCTAAGAACCTAGCATTTTCTACCAAGTCTTGCCTGTCACACAGGGGCTACCGCTAGCTTACGCATAAGCTTGCTGAAAGAGCTGGCTCAACAGTTGTCTAGTAGCAACACCCTGATTAGTTAGGTATCCGAGGATACATATGTGGAGTGGCGCCCAAGATGAACGGGACTTTTACCAACTCAATAAAGGCCACGAAGCAACTGTGCAAAGCCCTCACCATATAGGATTTTAGAAAGAACGCAGAATACTAGCGTGCAAACTTACCACAGTATGGATTTCAGAAAGTGTGCAAAGACTTCACGTGCACACTTACCATAGCATGGATTTACAAATACTCTTCTAAGGAGGGGCTCTCGTGGCACTCTGGCAGCTCATAGATGGAATGTTGCATTTCAAAATAGTATGACTGAGAGTCATCAACTTGATCCATGGAGACAATACTGGAGCACTCTGGGGAAAAAACTGAGAAGTCAGTCTCATATGAAAGGAGAACTCCGAGCTCAGAGAAAAAGGGGAGCGCTGCTAAACTACCATGAGAATTGCCCAAATAGCCCTTCATGTTGAGGCAAATGACCCTTGAAGTGTATAAATAAATACACACTGTCTGAATGAAGCCCAAGGAACCAAGGTCTAATCATCTCAAGAAAGAAAATGAGGCGGAGCACGTAACCCTTACCGTACAGGATTACAGAAAATGCACGTTCTGCGTGAGTCCTGCGTGCACACTTACCACTTACAGGGATTTTAGAAAGTGTACAAAGTGTTCACGTGCACACTGACCACTATGTGGTTTTTGAGAAAGTACCTAAAGGTTCCTAAGCATCGCAGGGGCACTGAATCACACAGGAGAGGCAAGCTCAATTGTACAAACCTCGGGTGAGGGGAGCATGACCTGAGGCAGCAAGAATACAAGAAGACTTCAGTAAGTGCCACCTCCACTTCCAGCTAGATGTGACAGCACCACTAAGCGGCCAGGAGACCCCTTAGGGTGACATGGATGGACATCCATGAAATTCCCTGCAGTGCTGTGCCAGGCCTGATGATCAAGGAGGTGAAATCTGCCTCGTCTGGATCACATCCCTAAGGTTCTGCTTACCTCCACATGACCCACGATTACTCTTACCCCTGTCTGCAGGTGGGGGAGGAGCGCAAGTCGCGACACTAGCCTTCTGTGCCTGTCTTTGATCCTCAGATTGAGACAGGCCAGGACCTCTATGTTGTTTGGGCTCGGACCTGGAACTTCGTGGAATGAAGGATCTGAAAGCAGCAGAGCGCGCCTTCATCTCCCTAAACTTCTTGATCACCGTCTCAACGGAAATACAGATAAGTTTGGAAAGCGAAACCTGAGTATCGAGAAGAAAGCCTGTTCTTTCTTCCCGATGTCTGCCAGGCTCATCCACAGACGTCTCTCTGCTGCCACCATGGCCACCCTAGTCCCACCCATGGCGGAGGCAGCCTGCTTAGTAGCATGGAGAGAGGTCCGTGGTGCGGCGCGACTACCTGATCAGCAAAAAGGCCCTCACCTCCATTCAGGTCTCTTAGCAGACCAGCCTGATATGTTTGAAGCACCACCATCCTGTCTAACAAAGCCACAGCCTGACCTGCTGCTGCGTATGCCTTGCCATCTAAGCCAGATGAATTTCTGAAGGGGATTAGATGGCAAGGAGGGAGTTTAAGAGAGGATGTTTCCCCCGCAGAAATATATATATATTTTTAAAGCTCTTTCTACAGGGGGCATCCCCTCATACCCGCTTTCGCGCATTACCTTGATGCTGGCAGATTTACTCTTATGCCGAAACCGATGGATGCAAGAAGAAAACAGCCTCTTTCATTTCTTTTTGATACCTGTATGGAGATCATGCACAAATGGATGGCTTACCTGAGCTGGAGGGCTATGGTCAGAAAGAAAACGCTCATCAAGGTTTTTTTATTTATTCATGGCCTTACATTGTCATCTTGTTAGCGCATTTTCATGGCAAGTCCAACTTTGCCGTGGTGCGATCCATAACCTCTAACAGCTCTACATATGCAGGGCCGGAGCATTGAGAAGGCTCAGCCTCAGCTTCTTCACCATCCTCAAATATCTCCTGCTTTCCCTGGGTAAAAACCCAGCAGAGCACTAACCTCAGTATCAGATTGTGTTAAAGATATAACATCATCTTCCCGAGGCTCTCTCTCGTCCGCCGCCATTATGAGTGCGAAAGAGAAAATCCCTCTTTAAAACATTCAAACAGATCCACCTGTATTCTCACAAGCTCATTCTCCTCCATGCCTCAGCAGCGGCAGGTCCTGA
Organism: Carassius auratus; assembly: GCF_003368295.1. NCBI lineage: Eukaryota > Metazoa > Chordata > Actinopteri > Cypriniformes > Cyprinidae > Carassius > Carassius auratus. The sequence goes on along the minus strand of NW_020524902.1, from coordinate 52,990 downwards.
ACCGCGGGAATGACTGACTTTTTTTTTTCTTCGGACGAGAGACGAACCAGAGTAGAGCTTTTTTCCTTTAAAAAAAATCTCACAATGCACGCCGATTGCCTCCTCAAAGACATCGCGTGCATGCTCTTCACCCAAACAAATGATGCAAAGATTGCATATGTCATCAGGTGTCAAATAACGCCAACACGGATGCACACATTGTCTAAACGGTTTTAGAAAGGACTTTAACACAGTTTTCATATGGTATCAAAACCTAAAAAAGATCAAATTTCACCATGCGTTGGGTTTTCCTAGATCGCATCACGTGTTATATGTGCAGCAGCAGTATTTCTTACATGCTCACATCAGCATTTCTGTGGCTGTACTGGCTGTGGCAAGTCCTCAGTACTTGCTCTGCCGTAGCAGCAGCATAGCATATATTTTCTCCCAAGACCAAACACATTAACATTGCCATGTATATATCCATGTTACATTTTCAGAGAGTTGTCATGATAAAAATGTCTGTAACTCAAACAGTGCAGAACTAATTATATGACATATGTGTGTGTGTGTGTGTGTGTGTGTGTGTGTGTGTGTGTACCAAGTTCAGTCGTTAAAGGTATAATTGACCAACAAAGAAGATTCTGTCATTATTTACTCACCCTCAAGTTGTTCCAAGCCTGTATGAGTTTCTTTCTTCTGCTGAACACCAAATAAGATATTTTGAAGAATGTTGGTAAAGAGACAGGTAACCATTGTTTCCCATTGTATTTTTTTTCTCCATACAATGGAAGTCAACAGCTACACTAACTCAACTGTTTGGTTACCAAATTTTTTTTTTAAATATAATATTTTTTTTGGGGTGAACTATCCCTTTAAGTTTAGAGGTTTGTCCAAATCACTAACCTTAATATGAGCATTAGCAATAACCTTAGCCAGCAACAATAACTACCATGCTTCATTTGTCATTAATTATTTTGATTCTAACAAACTGCATCGGCTTGTTTATCATTCATAAGTCACAGTTTTATGGAAGAGCTGATTAAACACGCTCTGTCCCTGTTCATCTGGGTCTGCTATGTGTTTTGGACGCCCTTTCTATGTTACATTCACTCCTGGTATCCTCTGTGCTATTTAGCTAACAATAACAAGAGTCATTTAGCAGACAGATTCACAGGGATGCCAGCCAAAACATTCTCCACAGAGCATTCTCCTCTCACTTGTACTTAGGACCCCACGTAAGATGGTCCTGCCCCAACAAATGGCACACAACCCTACTGTAGTACCCAGAGATAAGAACACCCAGCATGGTCTGCAGTCTCTTCCCAGATGCGCCACACATATCTCTTCCATCTCCTCTCCACCACAACCAGTACTGACTGAAACACCAGCTCTGAGAACATAAAGATCTATGCAATGTTAACTTAATATGCACACACACATATCCCGCCCATGCCTGCCCTGTCTCACCGTGGATAGCACTGGTTTGTCATCTGTGAGTAAGAGGCTGTTTAAAGTGGAGACAGTGTTCTGCTCTCTTCTCATGTGTGACCCTCATGAGCTGAGTGAGTCATACTTAAACATTTATTAAGGTATTAAATTAGATAATAGATTATCACCAAGTTGCAAGTAGTTTTCAGATCAATTTTTCCTTATGCTTTTAACCATTTGGTGGTTTTTGGTTGCTGTATGAAGCCAGTTACCCTCAGTTTCACAAAGGTGCAGCTCATCACATCACACTAACTGTAAAAATTAAATAAATTTAAATTAAAAATGTGATGGCGTAATCCTCCAACATAATCAATAACAAATCAAAACAAACAATCAAAATAAAATAATTAATTAATTGTGCATTGTTGGTTGTACTACTTGACATTAATTTTGGTAATCTTTTTTTATTATTATTATTAATTGTTAATAATAAGTGAAGCAATTTTTGTTAAATAATTATTTAACTATGAAATAATGATGACAAAAATATCCCAAACTACTAATTTTCAAGAATTGATTTCTTTTAATGAGCATTTAATATTATATCAGGACAGTTACATACCTCTCAAAATTAATTCAGATATTAAAAACATTCGCAACAGAGTAAAGGGCTTTTATGTATTGAATCTAATTTTTGATGTATTTTCAAACAAATTATTACATGCAAAGAAAATGTAATTGACCGTTACATATCAAGCACAATGTCAAAATTTATTCTACTGGCCTGTAGCTATGCATGTTTCATAACACTTCATAACAAATATGCATGACACTGGCATGAACTGCTGTGTTTTCGTGACTTGTTTTTCACACCTTTATATGTTTTTTTTTTCTTTCTTTTTTTTCTTTTTGTTTCTTGGTATATTTTTTATCCTTTGCCCTTCCCTCTTAAGAAACCAACAGCCTCTTGGCAGGTCGTTGGTGTGAAATCAAATTTGGATGGAAATGCAAAGTAATGTATTCAGTATACATGCCCTCAGTTAATAGTTTATGCATTTGTAAATGAGTAGGAAGATGTGTTACTGACAAAAGTTCTGGTATTTTCATATGCAACCTGTGACACCTCAAAGCAGACTCCTGGAAACTGGTAGTAAATCACACTTGCAAGAGTACCATCAGTTCTTTGTGCAAATGACAGGAGGTTACGGTTGCTTTGAAATGAATGATGAAATTGCATATTTCCTATTTTTCTTTTTCAGTCAGTATGCAATTGGAATGGAAAATGGCAAACCTGACTGAAGAAGTTGAGAGACACTCAGCACATGGCACACTTCAACGCAAGATGTTGGGAGCTGTCAAAGCACCACTATCTTTAGCATGACAATCTCACCCTTCTGCACAGAGTATGCACATGTGTGGATCTCTTGGAGAGCTCTGTGCTCCTCTCTTCTCTGCTCTTTTCATCTCCTTTGCCTCCTTTAATTTCGAGCAGGCCTCATGTTGGGGTTGTGTTTGACGGCCAATACGGTGAGGTTCACACCAAGGGAGGTGGCAGAGGAAGGTGAACAGCAGGAAGGAGCCCTTTTTAAACATGCCACTTGTGGGTGTACAGCATCCCACCTATGTGGAAACACCAGGGATGCATCGGCCCAGGTCAAAACCGAAAATGAAGATGAAAGCAAAGCATTGGGATGCCTGTTCACTCTCTGCCCTATCAACCCCATGATTGCACATACAGCATCTGACCACAGTACCTCAATGTGACCATCATGACTAGATCGTGGTTCTCACTTCCAGTCCTGGGGTACCACTGCCCTACACATATTGTATGTCTTCCTTATTTAATACACCTAATTCAGATCATCACCTCATTAAGAGGAAGATCCTTGAACTGAACCGAGGGTATCAGATGATAGAGACATACAAAATGTGCAGAGCATTGGTACTCTGGGACTGGAATTGAAAACCACTGCTATGGATGATTCTGAATATTTTTAAGAAGTTATACAGGTGATTATTAAAAAATCTAATGCATGTCCTGCTCATGTATCACCTAAAAAAATCAAATAAAAGTACAAAATATTTAGAAAACTACATTTTAATGACAGTTAAGCACGGTTTTCATTTAAATTCCCATTACTGTAAAGCTAAAACAACAACAAAAATGAATAAAAACTCACATATTATGGTAATGAGAATTTACAGGTTTAATGTATCATTATTGAAAGATCTTCCTTTAAAATGTAATGCAAAAATATTAGTGGCCTGTTTTCCTTCTTATTTTTGCTGTCCTCCTTATTTTGGAGTGATGTGTGATTCACATATAAGTTATCAACAGGCCATCAAAATAATTATTACATTTGGCTTAAAACTGCATAAATAAGAAAACTAACTGTGTTAAGTTGAGCTTTTTTATAGATGATTATAGATAAACATTTTATATATACAATAAGGTATAGTGAACATAAATTTCCATGACAATTAAGTATTAAGCTTTCATTTAAATAAAAACAATCATTTAAATTCCCATCACTGTAGCGTTAAAACAATATTATTTATATTTTCTAGTATTTTTTAGTAGTATTTGTCGTTGTCTGTAATTCATGCTGATTTAAACACACACACACATAACACAAATGAGAATTTATGTGTGATGAAGTATTGAAGAGAGAGGACTCAAATGCGAGGGCAAAATGACAGTCTTTAATTAAACAAAGGAAAGCCACAGGTAAATCCAACCAAGGAGTACAAAAGACGAGAACAGCGGACGTTGGAGAACGCGTCGAACGTGCTGCACGTGAATCTGGAGAGAGGGCGAAAAAATCTAAATGTCATCGAGATAGACAAAGACGAATAAATTGAGCATATCCCGAAGAACGTCATTGATTAGAGCCTGAAAGACAGTGGGGGCGTTAACCAATCCGAAGGGGAGGACCCTATACTCGAAGTGGCCGAAGGGCGTGTTAAAGGCGGTCTTCCACTCGTCCCCCTCCCGAATGCGTACGAGATGGTAAGCGTTACGTAGGTCGAGCTTGGTAAAGACCTTTGCCCCCTGCAGGATATCAAAGGCTGAAGACATCAACGGCAGTGGGTAACGATTCTTAACAGTGATGTCGTTCAGCCCCCGATAATCTTTGCATTGGCGGCAGGCGACGAGGAAGGAACTATTGTGCCGGCGCTGAGGGATTCAGATAAATAATTCTCTAAAGCCTCCCGTTCGGGAGCGGAAAGAGAGTAGAGCCTACCCCGAGGGGGCGTGGTCCCCAGGCGGAGATCAATAGCGCAGTCATACGGGTGATGGGACAGAAGAGACATGGCCCGAGAATGACTGAAAAACCCCCGCAAATCGTGATACTCCTCCGGTACCCCAGTCAGATCTCCCATCTCCTCCTGCAACACAGAAACAGAAGACACAGGGGGAACAGCCGAGGCTAAACACTTAACATGACATGACAACTTCCAAGACAAAACAGACCCCTTAGCCCAGTCAATGTGCGGATTGTGGAGTTCTAACCAAGGGTGCCCCAGTACTAAAGGAGTAAAAGGAGACTGAAAAATAAAAAAAGAAATTGTCTCTTTTTGGTTACCAGAAATGGTCAGAGTTAATGGGATAGTCTGTTTTTGTACCCTAGGTAGGGAGCTGCCATCAAGAGCAAATAGAGGGGTGGAGTCTCTTAGCGGTGTGAGCGGAATACCTTGTTGAAGCGCCCACTTTTCATCCACAAAGTTTCCCTCGGCCCCAGAATCGATCAAGGCCGCACAGGAGGCTGACGACCCCGCCCACTGGAGATGCGCTGGAAGAGTTGTGCAGGAAACGGAAGGGATGGTCTTAAAGGAAGCGCTCGCCAGTAACCCTCCTCCTACTGGCGAGCGCTGGCTTTTACCGGACATGAGGACACAAAGTGAGAAGAACTAGCACAGTACATACAGAGGTGGTTAGAAATCCTCCTCTGATGCTCCTTAGATGAGATACGCAGACCACCCAGCTGCATGGGTTCAGGTTCTGAGTGGGAGGGGCTGACACGAGGCGGCGACAAGAGAGTATCCTCCAGGCGGTGAGCACGACGGCGTTGGTCAAAACGTCTCTCCACATGGATGGCCAGGCCTATAAGGTCGTCGAGCCGAGCGGGAATCTCAAGGACGAGGATCTCGTCCCGCACCTCTGGAGACAGACCTTCCTGGAAGCGAGCGACCAGGGCGGGTTGGTTCCACCCGCAAGTGGTAGCGAGTGTCCGGAACTCGATGGCAAAATCCGGCAAGGATCGCCCCCCCCTGCCGAAGCGTGGAAAGCCGACGGGAAGCCTCTTCTCCGTAGGCGGAGCGGTCGAAGACCCGGATCATCTCCTCCTTAAAGCGCTCAAAGCTAGAGGTGCACTCCGCCTCAATTTCCCAGTTGGCCGTTCCCCACTCGCGAGCCCGCCCGTGGAGGAGCGAAAGAACGAAAGCAACCTTGGCCCCTTTCCTTGGCATATGTGATGGGCTGGAGTGAGAAAACCACCTCGCACTGGGTAAGGAAAGCACGCCACTGTGTTGGTTCACCCGAATAGACCGGAGGATTATTTATCTGAGGCTCCGTCTGAACAGGAGGACAATGGGGGCGGAAGGCTGGAGGCGGAGGTTGTGGACCTGGCTGGACAGCTCGGACATCTGGGCGGCCAAAGTCCCGACGGCGTGTCCTCCTCATGCTTCCCAAGGAGGACGCCCTGGTGCTCAGCGGCGGTCTGGAACGGGCTGCCACTCGCTGAGTCCATCTTATTGGTCAGATTGTTCTGTGATGAAGTATTGAAGAGAGAGGACTCAAATGCGAGGGCAAAATGACAGTCTTTAATTAAACAAAGGAAAGCCACAGGTAAATCCAACCAAGGAGTACAAAAGATGAGAACAGAGGATGACCCGTAGGCTGGGTAGTATAATTAACTCAGGAGACCTCTGTGGCAGGAAAGACCAGCAGGCTGGCGAGGCGGAGGCTTGACTGGGCTCAGGGGAGGACCGGAGACCAGAGCTCGCAGAGCGGGGAGACCGCAGTGTTAGATAGCAGGTAAGGTTCTGTGGGGTGCAAATAGTGAGCACTGAATAATTCCAGCAGTGATAGTAGTCAATTACCCAACCCCGACTAGACCGGACAAGACAGGACAAGACGAACTCGTAGTGAAGACACCAATGACAAATGCTTCATTCGGAGGTAACAATCTGACAAAGAGACAAGAGAACGAGAGGGTAGAAGTACCAAAAAAAAAAACAGCATTAAGGGAACAGTGGATGGAGTTTATTTTTACAGAGCATCAAAAGAGTTGTGCTTTTACAGAGCATCAAAAGAGTGTTTTTGTTTGTTCCTTGCATTTCGAAGATGCTTGTTTTACAAACAAGGCCCAGTTTGACGATGGATTTGCGTATCGCTTATTTCTTAAGGATGATGCAATCCCAACGAAAAAGGGTCATGATCGTGTGTTGGAACCGCAGGCGGTGAGTAAAACTGCTTCAAATATCTCTGCCTCCTTGTTAGTGCGTCCCACACGTCACGCCTCCAGCCAGTCGTGTTTTTCCGGGAAAAATCGGTACAGACTATCTATCTTTCTCTTATGAATATAATAAAACTAAAGACTTTTTGGAGTTATGAAGGATGCAGTACTACTCTATAGGTACTCAAGATTAACAGGATATTGAGTGAAAACGAGCATTTCACCCCCCATTTAATGAGAACTGAAGACAGCTGTGACACAGAAGCGAAGATCGAGGGAGACAGGAGGGGAGAAACCAGCAGGGGGAGACAGAGAGAGAGAGAAAGAGAGAGAGAAAGAGACAGGGTCATGACAAGACCATGACATTATGGGTTAAATGTGCCTCACTATTTAAAAAAAAATCGTATTGGAAATCGGAAGGCAAGACATATTAATGTGAAGTATATTTTAATTAAAAATAAAACTTTTTTTTTGGAGTGACCTAGATATGTTTTTTTCTAAATAGTCAACAGGCCATCACAATAATTATTAAATTTGACTCTACAAAGACCCTCAAGGACTATGAAATGCTTAGTAAACGTCTGCCCTCAATTTGTATAATGATTTATAAACTTGACCCAATGTAAAGACTGCATGATGAAAATTGGATGTAATTGTGTGTCAGTTCACCATGGGTTGCCAATTAGCACATTTAGAAAATATGATGTCAGGAACTCGTGGAGACTGAGTGACATCAGAGACACAGGGCCAGAGCACCGGTGTCAGAGTAATTAGCATTCATTTAAAGTTGCTGAGCAAAAACAGTTACACTAGAGTAGAAGCATGTACAATTGATGCTAGACTTGTTTTAATTGATTACCAATTACAGACCAACCACCCCTACCCAAATGCACACACAAACAAATACTTATATGATGCTTGGTCAAGGTCATTATGTTTACCACGCATTTTATATTAATTCTCCATTTTGATATATTGCATAGCAATAGCAACCATAAACAACCTACTGTTAGGCTAATGGACTATACTGCTTTGTGGATAAGTTCTTTATCGATGCTTAATTAAATTTTGGTGTCTTTTATCATATTGCAAATGTTTTATAAAACCCTTATATGTGCCCGCATTGCTTTTTACCATGCCCAATAAATCTCTGTAATGCATGGCCTATTATGATTTATTCCATTCTAAAGGTTTGCATAAAACCTTATAATGCAAATTTTCATTTAATATATATTTTCAAGAATCTGAAGTAGTCTTTATTAACCAAATGCATTAACTTTAAAACATTGAGATAACTGAACTGAACTGAATCAACATTGAAGTGATTTGAGCTGCTTACGAAAAAGCCATTTTTAATCCATTTTTCCCACAAGACATGAAGTTGTACCTTGATATTTAGCTTTTAACATCCTTGTCAATGTAAGCAGGTATTAAATGAAATATTTTTCTGATCCCCTGCCAACTACTTTCTCTACAAATCACCATGGCAGCACACGATCGGGCAGCGCTTGATATTCATCTCATAGGCGCCCAGCTCAGTTATACATATTTGATCAAACAGCTGATATGAAGCAATAACCTCTCATGATGATAGTATTTATTCATCCCTGTAATGATCAGCCCCAGTTTAAATTGTGCTGGAAGGCCGTGACGTACGTGCTCTCAGTAGCTGATGGGGACAAAGGCAACAGTGAGTGCAGATGTTGCCTCTGGAAGCCGGGGAGCGTGGGCCACCCCAGCCCTGTGGCTATGCAGAGCCCCAGCTGGGGGAGAGAGACGGAGCACATTCATCTACCCCTCTCCGGGGTCTCGCACAGGTACCCTTCCACTGCCAGGCACCGGGGATGAAAGGCTGCAAAGGCTGTTCCACAGATGTCACCTGCTGGGGTTCAGTGGCCCTCGCCAGCAAATGTCATGTTTGGCAGCTGGTCCGCAGCTCTCTCCCCCACTAGTTATTGGCAGAGAAGATCCTAAAGGATACGAAAGATGCTTGCACCGGGGGCGTCCTAACGGGACAACATTAAAGAGAGTTGTTGGCTCCTGTCCGTCATAGTACATTAACCTTGTCCTGTTTTCTGCTCTCTCTAGGGCTGGAAAGGCCATGGTCTTTCTCCTTCTCTCCTGCTCCCCTTCAATATTCCTCACATTCCCTTGCAATCTATCGTGCTGCATCTATCCCATTAGGCTGAAGGGTCAGAAAAGTTTAGCCTATTTTACACTTAACAAAATAATTTTCGCTAATTGTTCAGTTAAAATGACCTTATGTAACACAATTCTTGAACATTCTGTTTTATTGCATTCAATCCGCTTAAAGCATAGTCCACCCAAAAAAAAAAAAAAAAAAGATTTGTACTCCACCCCATGTCATTCCAAACCTGTATAATTTATTTGTCTTTTCATTTTTTACATTTATGAATTTTTTTTTTTTTTTTTTTTTATGGAATGTAAAGAAGATATGTTGAAGAAAGTTGGTATACAGTTTTGGTTCCCACTGACAAAAATGCAGTGCAAGTCAATGGGAACCAAAACTGTTTGGTTAGCAACATTCTTCAAAATACAGTGCTGCTTGAAAGTTTGTAAAATTTTCTATATTTCTTCATAAATACAACCCAAAATATCATTAGATTTTCACACAAGTTCTGAAAGTAGAAATAGAGAACCCAATCAAACAAATGAGACAAAAATACTTTCTTTGTCATTTATTTTTTGAGAAAAATGACCCAGTGTTATATTAATGTGCAGGGCAAAAGTATGTGAATCTCTATGATTAGCTGTTAATTTGAGGGTGAAATTAGAGTCCATCTGTTCAGAGGTATTTTCAAACAGTGAAATTACTAGGTGTCATTGGCTGCCCTGTTTTATTTAAATAACAGGGATCTATGAAGGTCTGATCATGTTTGCGGAAGTGAATCAGGGCACAAAAAGAGGAGATCTCTGAGGACCTCAGAAAGAGTTGTTGTGGCTCATCAGGCTGGAAAAAGGTTACAAAACCATCTCTAAAGATTTTGAACTCCACAAATCCACAGTCAGACATTGAGTATAAATGGAGGAGCTTCAATACCACTGTTACCCTCCCCAGGAGTGGTCCACCAGCAAAGATCACTCCAAAAGCAAGACTTGTAATAGTCTGTGAGGTTACAAAGGAACCCAGGGTAACTTCTAAGAAACTAAAGGCCTTTCTCACATTGACTAATGTTAATGTTCATGAGTCCACCATCAGAAGAACACTGAGCAACCATGGTGTGCATGGCAGAGTTGCAAGGATTAAGCCACTGATCTCCAAAAAGAAAATCACTTCTTGCTAAAGATCATGTGAACAAGCCAGAGGACTATTGGAGAAATGTTTTGTGGACAGATGAATATAATTTCTTTGGTTCATGTGAGAAGTGTCCTGTTTGGAGAAAAGAACACACTGCATTCAAGCATAAGAATGATGAAGAATACATCTGTGAAACATGGTGGTAGTATCTTGTGGTTTGGAACTGTTTCTCTGCATCTGGGCTGGACGACTTATCATCATTGATGGAACAATGAATTCTGAATTATACCAGCAAATTCTAAAGGAAAATGTCAGGACATCTGTCCGAGAACTGAGTCTCAAGAGAAACTGGGCCATGCATCAAGACAATGACCCCAAGCGCATAAGTCATTCTAACAAAGAATGGTTAAAGAAGTACAAAGTTAATGTTTCTGGACCTTAATCCAATTTAAATGTTGTGGAAGGAGCTGAAGCAAGCAGTTCATAGAAGGAAACCCATAACATCACAGGGTTGAAGTGGTTCTGTACTGAGGAATGAGCTCAAAATAATACAAGATGTTGTTCAGGACTGATCAGCCGTTACAAGAAGCTTTAACTGCAGTTACTGCTGCAAGATTAGGTCACACCAGATAGATTTTGCACAGAAATGTAACACTGGGTAATTTTTCTCAATAAATAAATGAAAAAGAAAATATAAAGAGTTTGTTTCCAAAATGCGATAAACACCATACTTTTTTTTTTTTTTTTAAATGAGTTTCTGCCAAAATCAGTATCGTATCTGGTCGGTATTGAAAAGTTTTTAATTTTTAATTTTTAATTTTACGCAAAATGCAAAATACATGTAGGTATTACATCATCTCCCTTTTTTCCCAAACCACAAAAACCACCAGTCTTCCTTTTTTGCAGAATAAGATATATCCGCTCAACCAATCACCACGCACCATTCCACGCAATACATAGACAGTAATGGATTGCAATTTTAATAAATTCCTACTTTGAAATTTGGGATCAACAAACAAGGGCTGCCTAATAAATCGCATGAGATTGTCATGCGCATCTTGTCAGTAAAGTCGATTCTGTGATTAATATTACCGTTAAATCTCAGATGGAAATTAAGATACATTTAATATACAGAGCCGTAGAACATGATCATCGAACAGCTACGCTTTACTGCGTTCATTAGATGAATCACATTTGATTATGGACGCGATATTGTGTAGCTTGTCGGTGTCAGTGTTAGTGTTTTTATTAATGCCATTTATATTTTTGTCAATACAGCACATAGCACTAGTCAACTAAATAATTGTAACATGTCAAAGATGAATCCATTTTTGGAAGCTAAATGTAAGGGAAATGGTTTGGTTTAGTTTGGTTTATTTATTCATATAGAACTACTAAAACACCATCATACACATACTGACCAAACTATCAGTCACAAAATATCTCCTATATAATTTAACTCATATAAGCTGCCACCTCAAAGTGATCTTTCAGCAGTTTCTTAAACATTGACAGAGATTTAGCAGATCTGATATGTAATGGCAACTCATTCCACAATCTTGGCCCCATTACTGCAAAGGCTCTATCGACTTTTTGATGACGTACTGTCCTTGGCACTACCAGAAGTGTAAAGTTTTCTGAGCACAAGACTGTAGGGAGAGTATAAGGTATCAAGAGATTTGTGAGGTACAAGGGTGCCTGGTTGTTTAGTGATTTATATACAGAAATGTTAATCTTATATTTAGTTTTAAAACAAACAGGGAGTCAGCGCAAATTTGCAAGTACTGGGGAAATAGAATTATATTTCTTTACCCTTTTTAGATGCCTCGCCGCCACAATCTGAAATCGAAATTTCAGATTTTTTTTTTTACATTTAAGAGAAATTTGTAATCGAGACAAGGATGCAGCAGAGATTCCCCCATACAGCGAGTTACAAAAATCTAAACATAATAGAACAAATGTAAGAGTAACTCATTTGAAATCGGCATTTGTCAATTTTTTTATTTTCTTTTTTTTAACTAAAGGGCACATATTATAAAAGCAAGCACGTACCACTGAATTTGTTTTTCCATTTTAAAATTATCATCAATTTGAAAATCTAAATGTCTAACCGATGTTTTAAAATATGGTGCCAATGGGCTTAAATCTAAAAGTGATTTAGTAGTCTTTTCTTCATTTAGCATAAAAAATTGTTGTCATCCAATTGGAAAAGCAATGGAATGATAATCCATGCTTTCTAAATATACTACCTAAGGGGAGCAGATATAAGGAAAACAGTGTAGGAGAAAGAACTGATCCTTGTGGGATCCCCCATGGAAGTGATCTTTTTCTAGACTTTGAATCTCTATAATTAACTAAGAAATATCGGTCACTTAAAAAAGATTAAAACCATTTCAAGACCATGCCTTTCAGGCTTACCAGATTGCCAAGGCGAGAGATGAGAATTTCATGATCTATGTCAAAAGCTGTGCTAAGATCTAATAGAAACTAAAATAACACAGTCTCCCTTATCTACCATTAAAAAAATATGTTTTTAAAAACATTCAATAGTGCCTACCCTGTACTGTGCCAATTTAAATCCAGATTGAAACATTTCTAAAATAGAATTTTCATTTCAAAATACAAGTGATTGCTAAAAAAAACCACTTTTTCTAAAATGTTTGATATGAAAGGCAACTGTGAGATAGGTCTGTATCTTCATACGAGGTGACACAACAACATACTTAAAATCTAATGGAACCAAACCTGTACACAAACTCTTGTCAATCATGTGCATTAAGCTGTGTGGGATAAAGTCGTAAAACTGCTTTAACAAATGACTAGGCATCATATCATTTTCACTAAAAGTAGGTCATTTTGTCATTTTGGAATTTCTGTGGTCTAATGTGATGTTGTTCATGTTCTTGTTTATGATGAAATTTTATTTTATTGCTGTAATTATTTTATAGCACTAACATGATGACCCGTTCCTTTTGGGAACGATGACTGATGAATGTATTTTTAGTCCAGTGTCTGTATATAAGATTAGTATTGACCAAGTTCAGACGCTGTCATTTGTGGATCAACTTACTATGTTGTGTATTTTCATCAGTTTCAATATGAAAAATTGATACAATGGATTTATAGCAGTAAATAAAATAAAATAAAAAAAACTTTCATGGATTTATTATATTTTTGGGAAAAGAATTATACAATTTTATAATAAATCTTTGAAAATCTAAATCTGGATTTGAATTTGAAATGTTATTATACTAACCTGAAGATGCTATGTGAAAGTTTGAAACAGAAAATAGCGGTTTTCATCTTTCCACTTTCTTGGTAAAAAACGTTTTTACTTAAATTAATAAAAATGGATTTATTGTGGATTTATAATGGTTTTAGAACCAAACTCTTCATATTTTAGTCTAATTTATTTGCTTGGGTTCCCTATGGCTATGTGCACACTGCAAGCCTTAAGTGGTCAATTCTGATTTTTTTTCTCAGATCAAATTTTTTTGTATAGCTGTTAACATTGCTTTAAATGTGGCCAGTATCAGAATTCCAGTGTGTGCAGATCATGGTTCTGGACTGACCCGTATGTGCAAAAGAACGATACAAAAAAATGGTTTCCAGATCTTCGCAACAAAATCTGCCAAATCTGTTAAAATCCTTGGGGAAAATGTGGATTTGGCAACACTTGTGCAGTGCTCCGTCATACGGACATAAACACAAAAGATATAAAGTAAGCGATTATGCATTTATTTATAGTGCAGGGTGACCATACGAGCCATTTTCCCAGGACGCATCCTTGCCAGGATTTCTATATTGCCTAAAATATCCAGGTTTTGGCTGTTTGCACTGTGCAGATCGATCATTGTATGACATTCATAAGAGCTATAGAGAGCACAGCAGATGGCTCCTTATGCATTCGAATAACTCTCTTGGTACTTTGGTTTCATACGATGATCAGTGCACAGCGATGCTTCAAGTTGAATGAACAAACAAACCCCTAATATGTACGTGTATTTGCATTGCTTTGCATTTGCAATGCATATTTTGCATTGCTTTAATTGTTCTCAGAAAATCTCACCTTCTCACACACCACGATTGGTCGATTATGTACAATACATGTTATTGGTCAAACTACTTTGGATGTTTTAGGCAATATAGAAATCCTGGCAAGGATGCTTCCAGGGAAAATGGCTTGTATGGTCACCCTATTTTAGTGTGATCTGCTGCAGAACCCAACGAAAAATTATACACAGGCAATATGAAAAAATAAAGACAAGGATGTGACAAAATAAAGCAGAGAAACTTTGAAACTTTTACGTTACGAGCCATCATGTTTTGCTTGAAGAGTTGTCACTATAATACACATGAGTTCTGACTCATCACACTTCCACTGATTACCTTCCGCTACTGTCTTGATAACTTTGGGTATGTAAAATACCCAAAGCAGCAGGGAATTATGATGAATGTCGATCTAGAGTGATGTAAAAGCTGCATAAAAACCAACATAACAACATAAGTAATTGTATTGTGTTGATTTGGTGAGTAATTGTGGAAATTAATTTTAGAAAATAGTGCATTTATAGGTGTTTAGTGTTCTAACGTGTATTGACATTTGTAAATTTAGAAGAGTTTATTAAGAAAACATTATTTTAAATATTAATATTTCACAGTGTAACAGTTTTTACTCAAAACTTTTGATCGAATAAGTCACTTACTTCCTTCAAAAACGTTAAAATGTTTTCGACTACAAATTTTGATATATTTTGTATAATTTAGGGTTTAAGGACAAAGATTTAGACAGTCTTTGGAGGTCGTTTATTGGCGATGCTCAGACAGAGTTTTAAGTGTTATTTGTATGTGTTTTTGAAAAAGATTAGTAAATAAAGGATTTGTTAGTGTTTGAACCTCAACTAAAGAGGTACTAAAAAAGTACCAGGTTCCAGGAAATGTACCTAGTGGGAAACCCACCAAAAGTGAACTGTACTCTGTGACGTACCATGCAGTGGAAAAGTTTAAGGTTAGGGGTTAGTAGTTGTTTTAGCACTATGTAGGCAATCAACACTGTGATTGAACTGACCACTAAATAACAGCTGCATTGCATCAAAACCGCTGTCCACACTTGACTCAAGTTACGGCAAAGAATGAGTTGGTTTTTTTTTTTGGTAGATGTTTTATGCCAGTTTTTATGCATTGTTTTGTAACTGTCAAAATATTCATAACATTTTCGGAAGCCAATCTGATGCATCTACAATATTAAAGCATCTGAATTTAATTTCCAAAATGATTCACCATCCTTCCTTAATGAGGGCAAATTTTGTCGTCGTCGACACAAAACTCAGCTAATTATCTTGCATGCTGCTGGGAAGGCAGATGAAGACATCATTGATCGGAACAACAACCCACCACACTGTCACTTTGTAGAATATGCCATGATGCTTTCTGCATTTGTATCACTCACCTTTAGAGGCTGTGTGTGAGAAATGACAGATTTGATAGGGCTGTGCTTGTCTTTTTGTCATGCAGGGCGGACATGACTAATCTAAGCCTGCCATCTGGTTAAAGACATGGCCCCTGCTGTCGCCTGTATTTCCCATGAATCCTCACTGCTCCTCTCCCCATGGAGACATGTCCGGAAAGGTCAAAGGTCAACCCCATGACCTGCAGAGAGGCATTGCCCCTGCTGCTCAGAGGTCACGTCCCCTCTGTATCCCACCATAGCCTGAAATATGTCGAAACTCACCTCTGCATGGGTTTTAATATCTGACAAGAAAAGGTGACGTGCATGGTGTGTGGGCATGTTTTTGTGACATATCAGGACACAACTTTGTATAATTACATGGGTATGACACAGGTATTACAAGGAGAGGGTTTTTTTTGTGTGTGTGTGCGTGTGTGTGTGTGTGTGTGTGAATAATATAAATATTAACATACAAACAATACATTCAAAAGTTTGGGGTCAGCATACTTAAAAAAAAAAAAATCAGAAATCAATTAATACTTTTGCTCAACAAGGACACATTAAATTCCTGAAAAGAATCCTGAAAAAACATGCATCACCATATATTAAGCAGTACAAGACTTTTCAACATTGATAACAATAAGAAATGTTTCATGAGCAGCAAATCAGCATAGCATTAGAATGATTTCTGAAGGATCTTTTGACACTGAAGACTGGAGTAATAGCTGCTAACAATTCAGCTTTGAAATCACTGGAATAAATTAAATTTTTATGTATTTATAGGGAATTTAAAATTTTAATAACATGTTATACTGTTACTTTTTTTTCTTTTTTCTTTTTTTTTATCAAAACATTTTTTACTGACTCCAAGTTTTAAACTTGATGTTTAAACTTGATTTAAACATTATTTCTATAAACAAAGAATTTGTTTAACAGCTACAGCTGTGCCACTTCAGTGTTTTACAGTACAGCCTTGAAGGTTGTGTTATTGTCTCTTGCACAGACTCCATTGGCACTTTTGTTCATATGAAAGTGACGTGACATTCAGCCAATGAATGGTGACCCATACTCATGCTCATGCTCTGCATTTTAACCATCCAAAGTGCACACACACAGCAGTGAACAAACACACACACACACACACACTGTGAACGTACACCCGGAGCAGTGGGCAGCCATTTATGCTGCGGCACGCAGGAGCAGTTGGGGGTTCGGTGCCTTGCTCAAGTGCACCTAAGTCATGGTATTGCTGGCCCAGGACTTGAACCCACAACCCTAGGGTTAGAAGTCATACTCTCTAACCACTAGGCCACTACTTCCCTCAGGTTCACCTCAGGTTCATGAGTAAGACTTTTTAGTGCATTCTGCAGACACATTTTGTAAGGTAGGTACTCAGTTTGTAAGGTAGCTTCAAAAGACTAAAACAAGGATTTGTATGGTTTCTATTGTACCTCTTATACAAGTCATTTACAATGGGTGTAGAAAAGAATCACCCACCTCTACAATAATCACATTTTGTTGCTTTGCAGCCTGAAATGAAGATGGACATAGTTTTTGTTTTTTACAGTTGAATTTACTCTAAGTGCAGCTTATAACATCCAAGTGAAAGATGTAACAGCAGTCAGATTTTTTTAAATTAAATTACACTTTTTGCTTCCATCCATCGGAATTAAATCATTCTGACTGATGAATCCAAACAGAGTGTTTAGATGAGCACTAAATAAAGTGATCATGTTGGTATGCACATTTATGTGTCACAAGCTTCTGATCAAATGTAATATTTGACATGCACACACTGGATGAATATGTTGCATACTGTTTTAAAAAGCACACTTAATATTTATCTACTTCGGGTCCTAATTAAGCGACGATTAGCACATGAACAGTTGTGCTGTGCTGCTTACTAGTCATCTTAAACAAAGACTGATGGATGTTGTCCATTATTTTAGTAATATTGTTATTAATGGTGCAACATCGATATAATGAGTTTTCCCCTTGGTTTTGAGGAGTGAAGACACACTGTTTTCTAAGATCCTAAACAATGGGAATTTAAAGTTGACTTGTACCTCAGTGACTCGTGAATATGTTTTGTCATCCAACAATGACTCACACTCACATTAATATTACTCTTGGCTGCTGATATAGAATCCATCAAACCTAGGAATCCGGTACTGAAAAGACATTGATCAACATTTTTTTTTCCCAACAAAATATCATAAACCCTCAGCAAAGCGGGATTTTTATAACCAATAGATACAACTCCTTAACCATTATAATCTGAAAACAGATTAACAACCTACTAGAATAACCCCTTCCTTTCAAAACTAGAATTGATTTGTCATCTACAAATAAACCTGAACATTTTTTAAAGCATCATTTATATATTTTTTTTTTTCTTTTCAAGGAAACTTACGAAACAACAACACTTTTAAAAGTAATTTAAAAGTGAAGTGAAGTCCAATAACACATATGATAAATTTGTCCTTTAGGCAAGCAGTTGTTCCATCAGCTTGGAAGGTGGCTGCAGTTACCCCAATTTATAAATCTGGAGATAAAGCTACTTTGAGTAACTATAGACCAATTAGCATCCTTCCGATTATATCTAATGTAGCAGAAAAATGGGTAGCTGAGCATCTGACCAATCATCTAAATAATGGTTTTACTTCTTTACATCAAATGCAGTTTGGTTTTAGCAGTAGTATTCAACAGAATCAGCAAATTGTCTGTTTGTTGAGAAAGTCATATGCTTGTTAGACAAGAATATGTGTGGTGGTGCTGTCTTCTTAGATTTAAGGAAGGCATCTGACACTGTTCAAAATCAGCTTATTTCATTTAAACTAACCAATTTAAATTTTCCGTAAATTAATTAAATAATTTAAAAAACTGTGTGTATGATGTTTGCAAAAAAAAAAAAAAAAAAAACAGTAGAGATGACACATTCTAAGGTATTCCTAATTGTTAAAGAGTTTACATATTTTGTGACTTTGGATGACTTTGGGTGACTTTGGATTCTGCTTTAACTTTTAAAAGTCATATGTAAAGTCTAATATTGTAAAGCTTCATTTAAAGAATTTTAAGTATATTAGGCCATTCATACACAATTATCTTTTCTCATATTGAGTATTGTTGTAATAGTTGGTCATTTAAGAGTGGCACAACTCTAAAGACAATAGAATCATTGTATAAGAAGGTGATAAAAGTGTTAGATAAAATAACCTATCATTTGCTCTTCACTCACCACCAGAATTGTTCCCACCTCCTTTAAAACTGCTGCCATTACTCTAATATTGAAAAAATCTGGAGATGATCATAACAATTTCAATAATCTCTGTCCCATCTTCAATTACCCTTCCTTTCTGAAATCCTCGAAAAAATAGTTGCTACTTAACTTCACTCTCATTTAACTTGTAATAATCTGTATGAACAATTCCAGTCTGGTTTGCAGTCTGGCCCTTTCCATAGTAAATAAACTGTAAAAATCACTAATTACATTCTCATGGCAGCTGATTCTGGTTTAGTCACTATTCTTATCCTCCTTTATCTAAGTGTGGCTTTTGACAATAGACTAATGTCTATTGGCATCACTCACACCCCCCTGGATTGGTGTAAATCTTATCTTCAGGGCACACTCAGTTTGTCCAGCTATAATCTTTTATTTCCCAACCTTCTTCCTTCAATAATGGTATTCCTCATGGTTCTGTCCTGGGACCCCTTCTTTTCATTCTTCCTCTTGGCAATATCTTTGGGGTAATACAACATCCTATTCCACTGTTATGTGGATGACACCTAACTCTATCTCTCCAGCAAACCTACTTGCACTCTTCCACTCATTTCTTGTTTGTTTTCTATTGTCTTGTTTGTAAATTTATTGTGCAGTGTCCTTGAGTCTTGAGAAAGGCACCTATAAATAAATTATTATTACTGGGTATATTATTAGAAGACACTGTGAGGTGGCATATAGGTGAACATATTTTGGACAGAAGGTATTATCTGTAATAGGGAGTAAATATTGGAATAGCCTACAGCAGTCAATAAGACAATTCTCTACTTATCATACCCTTAAAGTTCAGGTGCAGCTAATCACCCTCTTAGTGGCACACAAAGCAATTTGAATTTCAGCTGTGATAAGCTCTGGTCATTTTGATCAGCTCAGTATGAAAAGAGCTTTTCTGGAGCATTTCAGTTCTGGGTAGTGGAGATGAAGCAAACAATTAACTATGGGTAGCAAGGCACTGTGAAAAGATCCCTGGTATAAAATTGTAGGCAGGCACAAATGAGGAGATGGATACAAAAAAAATGTCAAAGCATTTATCAGTGCCTAGAAGCACAGTGAAGTCTGTTATTAAGAAGTAGAATGTATTTGGTAAAGCACCAAATACATTCAAACTGGAGCATGTCTTCAAACTGGATGAAAGAGCCTGAAGGAAACTAGTCAGAGAGGCTACCAAGAGGCCTTCAGCAACTCTGAAGGAGCTGCAGGAATTTATGACAAAGTAATCATTGTGTGCATGTGCCAACAATATCACAAATTCTCAACAAATGTGGCTTAAAATGGGAGCATTAAAAGAAAAAAAGTCCTCAAGAAAGGTCACATGCAGTCACAACTGAGCTTGTCAAAATGTTTTAATATTCTGTTATGGAGGTGTTTCTCTGCAGCAGGAACTGGACCACTTGTCAGGATAAAAGGAAAAATGGATAGGGCAAAATACAATCAAATTCTGAAGAATCTCTACTGCCCTCTGCCAGAAAGTTGTCAATGGGAAGAAGGTTTAGGGGGTGATCCTTTTCCAACTCTGATTCTGTTTTTTGTTTTTTGCTGACATGTTGGGGTTATATTTTTCAAGTTTCACTTGGATGTTATTGAATCACTTGGATGCAAGTTGCAAAAAAAAAAAAAAAACTGTATCCATCTTCATTTCAATACTCACTGTAAATTATACTTTTAATACTAATGAGTATTACTAGTGGTAGTAGGAGTAGTAGTATTTTTGTTATTAATTCAAATTAATTTATTAGAAAGAAAAAATACAGAAAGCAAAAGGGACAAATAACTAAAATATACTTATTTGTTATATTGTAAAATGAATCCATTCTAAAAAGAATTCCAACATTATTTTTTAGAGATTCCTTATATCTTTACCAAGGGGTCACCGTTTGTCAGACCACTTAAGTGTTTGTAAACCATTTGTTGAGTGATTTAGGCATAAGCCTGTTTGGGGAATATTCAGTGGATCATCTGTGCTCTTGTAAAGCACTTTAAAATGTAAATCACAATAGCGCTCTGATCCTAAAAGGTAACATTTGTACTATCCAAAGCTTTTAAACACATTATTGAACAAAAAGGAACTGTGAGAGGAATAGAACAATACCCTGGAGATTTTGTATGCAATTATGATCATCAATGATAGTGCTCATTCTCTTTCAGTGTTTGCAATTAGGCTCCAGCTGCTGGGAGCTGTCCCGTCCCAGTAAAGAAGCCTGCGATCACCTCCCCCTGGTGCAGTTACCCATTCCAGCCACCCCTTACTTGTTTGAGAAAATCACAAAAGGACAAAATGCAAAGAGATTGTCTACTCTTAGCATAACTACTTCAAGCATAAATTATCTGTTCCTATTGTGAATTATGAACTGAATCATACAGCATATTCCCCTGGTATTACGTGATTTAGCGTGATTATGTGATTAAGCGAAGTATTTTTTTTTTTTAATAATCAAACCCATAACACTATTCCAAATTCTAACAATAACCAGAACCTCAACAGAGTGCAACTGTCAGGTTCCAGAAGTAAAAAACATTATCCACAGGGCATCAAAAAAAAAAAAAAAAAAACTTATTTAAAACCATTAAGAAAGACCTGTTGTGAGCTCTGATGTTGTTAATCTATGTCATAGGCTTTTGTTGAAGCCATCCATACACATTATTTTTAGATGTTTTTAAAGTTATCGTGTTTAACAACTGAATTTGCAGTGAAACACTACATTATCCATAATGCTGTACAGAAAATTAAACAATCAGTGAGTTATGGCGAACACCCACATGTATACTCATATTTCGCCATAAACTGGAAATATATTGTTTCTGTAAATATAATCAAGAAATGTTTTATTTCAAGCAATTTTTGGATTCAATTAAACATTTTTAACTTTGTGATTCACCTTGTATCTTATTTTGGAAGTTTATTTCATGGCTTGTAACACTGAAGACTTTTTAAAAATCGCTATGTGAAAAATATTTCCAAAACCAACGCTGCTGAGAAAGTGGGCAGGCACAATACAATTAAATAAAATTAAATCTGATTGGCTGATCTTCCTTCCAGGCATGATGGTCTAGAATACATGAACATACATCAAACTATCATTTAGCATTCCTTTTTCATATATTACAGTATAATGATATATATATATATATATATATATATATATATATATATATATATGTATGTATGTATGTATGTATTTCATTGGAACACACAGCTCATTTTGAATGGCTGCCAATGGAGAAATATTACAGCATCTACTGGCAATATGTATCTAATTAGCATGCTAACATGCTAACCTTGACCCTTAGGTTTAATCATGTTTAATCAGTTTTGCCAGTTGTTTGTTATTTTTGAAAGTGTAATGGAATGCATATGAAAAAATATCCCACTAAAAAAATTTTAACTTATTAACATTACAAAATACCTTCTTCTTTGACTAAACAGCCTTACCCTTTTTACCCCTCACAAATATGTCTGACAAGTCCTTGGTAACACACTGTTGTTGTTCTGTATTTGCGGCCCAGGCAAACAGCCTTCACATGTCTGAAATTCCCATGTCTGTGTGTTGCCAGGCTTCATCTACATATCGAGCGACAGGGAAATGTTTGCTATGGTGTCAGGCTCCTCTCTCCTACAGAAACCTGCTCACCGTGGTCGTCCATTAGTCATAATGGCATGGAGGCACATCGCTCTCCTGCGCTATCTTGAAGCAAAATAAAGGAAGCAGGTGTGGGCAGGAAATTAATGTAAATCCATCAGTGTTCAATTAGGCCTGCACACAAAACAAGAAGGGGGGAAGAGCAGCAGCTCCAAACCAACAGCAGCCCCTTTCTTTGTGCTAACACAGGCCGCCTTTCACTTCATCCGTCTCTTTGTGCTGGAGACAAATGGAGCTAACTTTAATTATGAAAAAATAGTTGTATGGATTTTCCAGGTGCAGCTCTTTTTGCGAGCAGCCGCAGTGGAGGATTTCACCATTTGGCTGTCAGCGTGGTGTCATGTGTAATTCTCTGTCTGTGTGTGTGTGTGTGTGTGTGTGTGTGTGCCTGGAGGGGCAGAGAGCATTGGCCCTCGGTGCACAGCCTGAAAAAGCACTCAAACCTAATTTGTTTCTAATTACAAAAACAGGAAGTGCACCTGCCATGTATCAGGCCTCACTGGCCCTGACTAATGCACAGAGTGCAATGGACTTTCGACTGGTTTGTTTCATACTTGTTATTAAAATGGGAGAATAAGTTTGAACAAAATGTTTGAATGTGTGGAATTCTGATTTTACACCAATAAATAAAAAAATTACATGTAAGGTCTTGTACATGGGGCAGAGGCTTGTAAATGAGCCTGGCTACAAGCATGGTTTTGAAGACGTTGGTCACGTTTTAAAGGCCCCGATATACTTCAAACGAAATCGAAGAACAAACTGATATGATGTAGTTTTGAACAAAATCAGGCTGAAACGAAGTTTGTTTTGAGTTAGTTTGGCATTTCGGAAACAGCTGACCAAAGCGAACTTTCTGGGGGAGTTCGTTTCAGCTCCTAAACACCTTTGAGTTTCTATTGGTCCATGGCGGTTACGCAATCGGTGGGTGAGTTCTGAAACTCCACCTTCTTTGACTTGCGATTATTTTTATTTTTATTTTGGTTCATTTCAGGTCGGGCAAGAGAGAACAATATCTCCAGCCTAGTCACTAGCAACGTGAATATACTGGAGTGTCGAATAGCTGAGCTGGCACAAATACATCCGCACCTGTAAGATCGTTTGCTTAGAGACTTTAAAGAATCAGAGAAAGCATTAATTCCTATTAAAAAAACTAAGCTTGGTGTCGATGACCCAGAGTTATGCAAAAAGTGATGCAGAGAAACATCCGAGACAAGTTTTCCAAAGTCATGAAAGGAATGAAAGGAAAAAGTAAAGATATAAGGTAGCAAGTACCAAATCCATGTTTCAAATAAATATTACACCACAAAAATCAGCCATGGAAATAGTTTAAAAGTAGCCCAATTCCATGAGAAAAAAAAGCAGACTTGACTTGCAGAAGTCTGGAGGATTTCCTGAAAGTGAAAGTGAACAGCGAGTGGTCATACAAAATTGCAATACCATGCATATTGATATAGCAAAAATTATATAAAATATTAGAATGTTTGCAGATGTGGACAAAAAATTGTGGGAGTGCACTTTAGAGGGAAACACATTGCGGGCAGTGGGTGGTAATGGTCAGAAATTCAGCGAGAGCACGATTAAACAAAACATTCCTGCGCAGGGCTCTAGGCGTGACTGATAGCAAGCATTCGAAAAGCATCTCTTCTTCCTTCAAAAAACAGTTTGGGGGTATGACTTCAGATCCAGCTGGTGAGGATTTGCCCTGTTTATTTTTTTGAGTTTGTGTCTAATTGTTTTTGACACCATCTGAAGCTGCTAATGAACTTGACCTTACTGCCACAGATGGATGAGGTGGTAGCTACTGTATGTCCTGGTGAGCTGAAGTCACTTTCTTATGTCCTAGAAACCTGTACATATTGTGTTTTGTTAGGTTATTAAAGTTCAGTAATACAATTCACTTATAGTTCTAACAAAGTTCATTGGCTGTTACTGTCTGTCGTTATATTGCTTCTTAATTCAACACATTCTGTAACCTCAAAGGAAGTGAAATGAATGAGCTGGCTAAAGGTGATCGCACTCCAGACATGAAGGGCCGCGTCACATCGTCCCACCTCTTTAAAATTCAAACACATTCAAACACATTATTCAAACACATTATTTTATATGAGTTTATGACACTGGGGGTACCGTTCAGCATCTGTCCGCGGAGCCCAGCTACGTCATTTTATATAAATTAAAGGGGTGGTTTGAATGCTTTTTTTCTTGGCTTGATGGTGTTTATGGGGTGCTATATATGTCTTCATGCTTCATAAAAAAAAAATTAAGAAATAAAAAACGTATTTAATTTAATATTTTAATATTTTAATATTTTAATTTAATATTTAATATATTTTAGCTTTATGGTAAGCCACTGTATCCATTATCATTTGAATGACTGGTTGACTTCCTGTTCACAAAGTACAGTATCCGTAGAAAGGCCGAACAAAGAAGACCTGTTAATGGGTTGAAAATAACACTGTTTCGACAGCATGGCTACAACTCTTCCTCTTCCCTAAAACCGTGCAACATGGCCACACCCCCTTTTGTTGCATGTTCCTGAGGGCAGGGTTTATGTAAATGTCTGGCTATGTGATGTAACAAACCCAGGAAGTACCTTGTTGTAGTCCCTACTAGCCATTTTTGTAGACATTAAACTGCCAGAATTTAAAAGACATTTGCATAGAACTTTCAGTGCCGTAAATTTTGCAGATATTGTTTATGCTCAAACAGCATCAAATATTACACACTAACTAGCATTTAAAAAGTGAAATCACAATCAACCACCCATTTAAACAAATTAAAAATAAAATATTTATTAAATTAAAGAGGAGGCGGTTGGGAAGAAAACAAAAAGGAAAAACATGTGGAGCTCAGCTGAATGTCACACCAATTTTGTGATTTGTGATCTTATGTGGTGTGAGGCCAGGGTGGGTCAAGCTTCTGATGAGGTTTAGCCATCATATACAGGTGCTTCTTAATAAATTAGAATGTTGTGGAAAAGTTCATTTATTTCAGTAATTCAACTCAAATTGTGAAACCTGTGTATTAAATAAATTCAATGCACAAAGACTGAAGTAGTTTAAGTCTTTGGATTTTTACATTTTTATGATTTTGGCTCACATTTAACTAAAACCCACCAATTCATCTCAACAAAATGCCAGTCAGCTAATCAATTCAAGTCAAGTCAAGTCACCTTTATTTATATAGCGCTTTAAACAAAATACATTGCATCAAAGCAACTGAACAACATTCATTAGGAAAACAGTGTGTCAATAATGCAAAATGACAGTTAAAGGCAGTTCATCATTGAATTCAATTAATGTAATCTCTGTTCAATTTAAATAGTGTCTGTGCCTTTATTTGCAATCAAGTGAACGATATTGCCATGGGCGTAGGTTTGGTCTCAGCTTTGGTGGGGACACCCCATACACCCCCCCCCCCCCACCCCCCCACCCCAAATTCTTTTGTTGTAATATATCAGTGATTTAATGATTTCCTTTTTTATTTCAGACTGTTGGCAATACAGAATATCACAATACAGAGCTGAATCTACTTCATCTCACTATATTGTGCCCTGACCCCGATATACCATCCTGTATACTGTCCCTAAAGAGCTAGTATAACTGTATAATCTCAAAAATGCACTCTCAAAAAATGCTGAAAAATACTGAACCAAACGTTTATTATCATAAATTATTATGTACATTAGTATTTACACTAACAAAAAATACAAATCTAACAAATCTAAATAAATAAATATAATAACCTTTTTCTATTATAAACATATTTACCCTAGAGTAGACTCACGTTTATGTTGACTGCAAGATTCAAAGTTAAGGTAAAGGCTAATTGACATTCAGTTACTTGCTAACGTAGTATTCTATCATCCTGGGTAATACTATCACCAATTAATACTATTTTCCACAGTAGAATCTGCATTTGAAAGCCTCAGTCACTACTCAGTAGGTCAGTCACTACTTCTAGTTTATTTGTGTGGCTAGCTAGTTATTTTGCCTACTTACACTCTGACTCTGCTTTATGAAAAAGCTTCTTATGTCCCTTTTGCATAAGGCATCTACAAAGTAAAAAAAAGGGGCAAAAAAACGGAATATTAAAATGTTTTTACTCTGGCCTTTGTATGTGGCAGAGAGACAGCCCTGGTAACTTAATGTCGGCGTCGTCAACATGCGCGTGCACACACACACACACATAGTGCGCATCACCCGCTCGCTGCTAGTGCAAGCACAAAAGTAGTCCCGGTCCGTGCGTGTAGCCTGTCATACCCCGCCGTCAATCAAATTACAGCATTTCTTGTACTGTCGTCATCCTGGCCGTTAGAATCGATCCAAATAGCAGTGCAAAGGTCCAAATAGCAGTTCAAATGAGCTTTGTTAAATACTGGTGGGGACAAATTTGTCATCTCAAAATATTGATAGGGACTAGTACCTAGCGTCCCCCCCTAAACCTACGCCCATGGATATTGCTGTAGATGAAGTGACCCCAACTAAGCAAGCCAGAGGCAACAGAGGCAAGGAACTGAAACTCCATCGGTGACAGAATGGAGAAAAAAACCTTGGGAGAAACCAGGCTCAGTTGGGGGGCCAGGTCTCCTCTGACCAGAAGAAACCAGCAGTTCAATTCCAGGCTGCAGCAAAGTCAAATTGTGCAAAAGAATCAACTGTTTCCTGTTGTCTTGTCCTGGGGGTCATCTGAGACAAGGTCGTTACAGGGGATCTGTATCTGGGGCTCTAGTTGTCCTGGTCTCCACTGTCTTTCAGGGATGTAGAGGTCCTTTCTAGGTGCTGATCCACCATCTGGTCTGGATACGTACTGGATCCGGGAGACTGCAGTGACCCTCTGATCTGGATACAGACTGGATCTGGTGGCTACGGTGACCTTGGAATAAGAGAGAAACAGACTAATATTAGCGTAGATGCCATTCTTCTAATGATGTAGCAAGTACATCGGGTGGTATGGGAAGTGTTCCCAGTTCCGGTTTACCTAATTAATGCAGCCTAAAAATCCTTTAACAGATTTGGATATTAAAAGCATATTAGCTGTAAGCCAGGTTAAAGAGATGAGTCTTTAATCTAGATTTAAAATGCAAGAGTGTGTCTGCCTCCCGAACAATGTCAGGTAGGTTATTCCAGAGTTTAGGCGCCAAATAGGAAAAGGATCTGCCGCCCGCAGTTGATTTTGATATTCTAGGTATTATCAAATTGCCTGAGTTTTGAGAACGTAGCGGACGTAGAGGATTATAATTTAAAATGAGCTCATTCAAATACTGAGGTGATAAACCATTCAGGGCTTTATAAGTAATAAGCAATATTTTAAAATCTATACAATGATTGATAGGGAGCCATTCCAGGCAGTGTTGACAGGACCGGGCTAATATGGTCATACTTCCTGGTTCTAGTAAAAACTTGTGCTGCTGCATTTTGGACTAGCTATAGTTTGTTTACTAAGCGTGCAGAACAACCACCCAATAAAGCATTACAATAAACTAACCTTGAGGTTATAAATGCATGGATTAACATTCCTGCATTTGACATTGAGAGCATAGGCCATGATTTAGATATATTTTTGAGACGGAAAAATGCAGTTTTACAAGTGCTAGAAACATGGCTTTCTAAGGAAAGATTGCGATCAAATAGCACACCTAGGTTCCTAACTGATGACGAAGAATCATCAAGTCTTAAACAGTGTTCTAGGTTATTACATGCAGAGTTTTAAGGGTCCTATAATTAACACCTCTGTTTTTTTTCAAAATTTAGCAGTAAGAAATTACTCGTCATTCAGTTTTATTATATCGACTATGCATTCCATTAGTTTTTCAAATTGGTGTGTTTCACCGGGCCACGAAGAAATATAGAGCTGAGTATCATCAGCATAACAGTGAAAGCTAACACCATGTTTCCTGATGATATCTCCCAAGGGTAACATACAAAGCGTGAAGAGTAGCGGCCCTAGTACTGAGCCTTGAGGTACTCCATACTGCACTTGTGATCGATATGATGCATCTTCATTCACTGCTATGAACTTATAGCGGTCATATAAGTACGATTTAAACCATGCTAATGCACTTCCATTAATGCCAACAAAGTGTTCAAGTCTATGCAAAAGAATGTTGTGGTCAATTGTGTCAAACGCAGCACTAAGAACTAATAAAACTAATAAAGAGATACAACCACGATCAGATGATAAGAGCAGGTCATTTGGAACTCTAAGGAGAGCAGTCTCAGTACTATGATATGGTCTAAATCCTGACTGGAAATCCGAACATATACCATTTTTCTCTAAGAAGGAATATAATTGTGAGGATACCACCTTTTTTAGTATCTTGGACAAAAAAGGGAGATTCGAGATTGGTCTATAATTAACTAGTTTTTTGGGGTCAAGTTGTGGTTTTTGATGAGAGGCTTCATAACAGCCAGTTTGAAGGTTTTGAGGACATATCCTAATGACAATGAGGAATTAATAATAGTCAGAAAAGGATCTATGACTTCTGGAAGCACCTCTTTAAGAAGCTTAGATGGTATAGGGTCTAACATACATGTTGTTGGTTTAGATCAGGGATAGGCAACTCCGGTCCTGGAGGGCCATTGTCCTTCAGAGTTTAGCTCCAACCCTAATTAAACACACCTGAAAAAAGGCAATCAGTATTTTCGGGATTACTAGATAGATACAGGCAGGTGAGTTTTTATGAGGGCTGAAGCTAAACTCTGAGATTTTGTATATGCTAAGAAATTTGGATACATCAGGAAGATAACTTAAAAAGCAGTCTTTCATGGTAGAAGCGATGGTTCTTCAATACTTGTAACAAGAAGTAGAATTTACAATTTTCGCTATATGAAGTTTGCACAAAACTAAATAATGATCTGAGATATCATCACTTGGCTGCATAATTTCAACACTATCAACATCTATTCCATGTGACAGTATTAAATCTAGAGTTTGATTTTGACAATGAGTAGGTCCTGAAACGTGTTGTCTAACCCCAATAGAGTTCAGAATGCCTATAAATGCTGATCCCAATGCATCTTTTTCATTATCAACATGGACAATTAAAATCACCAACTATTAAAACTTTATCTGAAAGTAACTTGGATGTAAAATCAACTCAAAACACCTGCAAAGGTTTTCTGAGCCTTCAAAATATTCTCTCAGTTTGGTTTCACTAGGCTACACAATCATGGGGAAGACTGCTGATCTGACAGTTGTCCAGAAGACAATCATTGGCACCATTCACAAGGAGGGTAAGCAACAAACATACATTGCAAAAGAAGCTGGCTGTTCACAGAGTGATGTATCCAAGCATGTTAAGAAAAGTTGAGTGGAAGGAAAAATTGTGGAAGAAAAAGATGCACAACCAAGAGAACCGCATCCTTATGAGGACTGTCAAGCAAAATCGATTCAAGAATTTGAGTGAACTTCACAAGGAATGGACTGAGGCTGGGGTCAAGGCATCAAGAACCACCACACACAGACTTGTCAAGGAATTTGGCTACAGTTGTAGTATTCCTCTTGTTAAGCCACTCCTGAGGTTTCTTGCCTGGGCTAAGGAGAAGAAGAACTGGATTTTTGCACCATGGTCTGGGGTAGGTGGAGAAGCTCATAGCCCAAGTTGCTTGAAGTCCAGTGTTAAGTTTCCACAGTGTTTGTCATCAATCATCTGCTGTTGTTGGTCCATTGTGTTTTTGAAAAACCAAAGTCACTGCACTCGTTTATCAAGAAACTTTGGAGCACTTCATGCTTCCTTCTGTTGACCAGCTTTTTGAAGATGCTGATTTCATTTTCCAGCAGGATTTTGCACATGCCCACTCTGCCAAAAGCACCAAAAGTTAGTTAAATGACCATGGTGTTGGTGTGCTTGACTGGCCAGCAAACTCACCAGACCTGAGCCCAGAGAATCTATGGGGTATTGTCAAGAATAAAATTAGAAACAAGGTAAGCTGAAGGCCACTGTCAAAGAAACCTGGGCTTCCATACCACCTCAGCAGTGCCACAAACTGATCACCTCCATACCACTCCGAATTGAGGCAGTAATTAAAGCAAAAGGAGCTCCTACCAAGTATTGAGTACATGTAATTGTACATACTTTCCAGAAGGCCAACAGTTAATTTCCAGAATGAAGTGTAAATATAATAAAATCTTTTTTTTTTTTTTTTAAGAAAATTATATGTTCATTCAGCAACATTTTTAATTTATCAAAAGTGACAGTAAATACTTTATTGTTACGTTGCTGCAAAATTCTGATTTTTGAAGGCTCATTGACAGTAATTATGTGGCTGCTGAAAATTCAGCTTTTCCATCACAGGAATACATTAGACTACATTTTAAAATATATTAAATAGATCATGTAAATGAACTATATATGAATAATTAAATATATTTATTCAAAAGAGAAAACGGCTATTTTAAACTGTAATAAAATTATATATTTAATTATATATTTTACATATTTTATATTTTTATATTTATCATATATATATATTTTTACACAATATTAACATGAGTAATCTATTGTTTATGGTTATTAAAGTATAGCATTGACAGCAATCCTATTTGTGTGGCAGATTTGATACATACAACATTCCAAATTGCTTATTAGGTTTTGTTTCAATCAGCATGCTGTCTTACAAAGTAGTTAGCAATGTAGGCAGTAAGCAGTGAGGTTAAATTTTGGAACAGGACTATGAGGTCTATTGTGCATTAATGTAATTATCACCCACCACAAGAAAGTCCGCAATGTTGTTCTCATTCATTTATAGCTCAAATGAAGCGTCACAGCTCATGTAGTCTTGGACAACATTACTAATCTGATGTAGCTACACTTTGAAAAAGAGAACAGAAGTGACCTACATCTCACCTGACGACAGAAAGCTTTTTGCCAAGTCTGAGGCAAGAACACGTAAGCCAAACTCACAGGGCTTTGTTTTGAGATGTTACACTGATTGCTAATTAGCACATGACTTCACCAAAGACCAACAAATCATTTAAACAGAGAAACAGACAATGAAAGTCGGTGAGCATGAGGATATCACGTTTCAGTCAGCATGCTACAATGATATCAATGAAAACAAACTCAGTTAGGGCTGGCGCGGCTGTACCACTGAGGTCATTGTTTTTCATCAGCTTACATGGATCCGTGAATCATAGCTATGGCTCTACATACACAAGTATTTCTCTGGCATCAACGAATGGATGCTTACAACAATCACAGGGACAGCTAATAGTTCTCACTTTGCTTGAAAACGATATTGATGTATTAGAAGATTATTAATTTGCTCAGCATTTGAAGAACTCATCAGAGTCATGCTGTTAATTCCCACTGTGAGGTAATAGAGTGGAATACAGTTTGTTTTCAGTGGAACCAGGTTGTGAGGACTTTGCCTGAAGGTGGTATCTGGGTTTAATTGCTTAGCAAGGGCATATCTGAACACTGAGAGAGAGAGTGAGAGCGAGACACCACTCACATCTATTATCAAAGGCCATGGGAAAAGGGTCGCCAAACATTCGTGCCTGTCAGGCCTTATCAACAGACAAATCCCCACTGGTGTTAATGGCCAGGCTTTGTCTGCCTTTCATTACATTAACTAACAAGGCAGGAGCTTGTTCCTCTAATGTGTCACTTCCTGTTGTACTCTCCTCTCAGGGCAGGGGGTTAGATGCCCACAGACGGAAAATTCCACACATCAGAGGAAACATTAGCCTGGCTCTTTGCTAGCCCTAAGGACTGAAAGGGCGTGTGCCAGGGAAATGCTGTGCCCTTCTGCGGAATGCACTGTTCCTGAAAAGCCGAGCTTTTGGATACTGTTCCTGCACTAATCCTTAATTAGATTATTCAACGAATAAATTGACATGATATCTTCTTATTCATGCACAAGCACTTTTTCTAATTCGAAAGAAGAATATTGCTAGCTAACAGTACAGTGCTTTTTTCCACATGTTTGTGCACTCTTCTGCAACTTTCATCTTAGAGCATTAGCGCCAACACTGGCCTAATGCGAGAGCAAATTTAAAAGGGGCTTATGAAGGATTCTTACATTACAAGCAAGAGGGTTATCTAAGAGCTTGGGGCTGTGGGCCGGGGGGTAGGGGGGGTGTTTGGCAGTCTAGCTGCTCAAAGAAGGAGCAGGTCAAGTTATTGGCGAAGAAATTGCTGCGTTGCTATGGCGACGGGAGATTTTCTTTCCCAGTGTCCCGGGGTTAGGGCGCCATCAGCAGTGTGAATGTTGCTTAAAAAGCAGTGCAGTTCAGCCCCTAATCGCCCTTCATTTATTTTTGGGCTCTGTAAAGTCCGCCTCAGGCTGCACAACAAGGAATCAGGAAATACAGCTGTGAGGACAGCAAAACCGCTGAATACATGGCCAGAGCACATACATAAGTTCCATTCAGCAGCTCCATTAATAATTTATAGGAACTGACAGGACAGAATCAGAGGGGATGTTTATCATTTTCGAATCGTTAAAAAACCATCAGCCAGTTTGTTGTTCATTGGTTCCTATTATATAATCATATTAGTGAGTGAAATAAATTTATTATGACGGGAATGTTGATGAAATTTAGCGATCATGAGATTTCCTTGCAACCTTGATTAAATCTTTACTGTACTGAAGATAAACCTCAGTATTTCTTGTCGGACACATTGCGTGAAGGAGGAGGTGGACAGGGGGCTACAGTATGGAGAGGATAAATCCTTGGCAAGCACAATTAGCGCATATGGATGTATGCTGCCAAAACGACTTTATTTATGTTTGAATGGCAGTGCTCAGTTCAGGTTGGCACAGATTGTCAGCCGCATTCGTTGGCTTCTTCCACCTGCCACCATGTCCCCATGGTGCGCCTTCACCTCCTGCTCGGAGTCTGGAAAGCAGGATGAGGGCGGTTAACCCCTGGTCCATGCTCCAATAACCAATCATGAACTAACATCTGAAATATGAAGCACGGACTCAACAAAGTCGGAGAAGGTATTATGTCACGACATCACAAGAAGGAAATGCATGAGTCATCCGATAACTTCTCTGGCTCCATTTTTCCCTGTTCTTTCTCGAGTCTGGTCTACTTTGGCCTCCTCTATGTAGCTTGTTCAGGCGCCTGCCAGGGCGATAAACATAGTCATTCCTGTCATATGGTGTAGGAAGGGTCAAGTAGACACATCTGTTATAGGTTGAAAAAAAAGTGTATGAGAGCAAGTTCAAGTGTTACCTATCCCAGATCATTCCAACTTGGACATTTATAAATATAATATATAGTGGCATGCGAAAGTTTAGGAACTCCTTGCAGAATCTGTGAAAATTGTGAATAATTTTAACAAAAGAAGAATGTTATTTTTTTATTTAGTACTGCCCTGAGTAAGATATTGCACATGAAAGATGTTTACACCGGGAAACATACAAGTATCTTCTGTTGCTTACAAAAGGCAGAATTAAATGGAAAAAATATATATATTTCAACAAAATAAGAAACATTTGGACATCTTCATGGTGTTCAAAAGTTTTCACCCCACAATTTTGTTACAATTATTCACATTTTCACAGATTCTGCAAGGGGTTCCTAAACTTTTGCATGCCACTGTATATATATTTGTATGTATGTATATCGTTTATACTGGTATGTATATATATATAGTTTATACCGGTATGTATTTTATACCTTGCACCTAAGTTTGCAGCCTTTAAAGGAAGAATGGGCTTTATCCTTGGTCTGTAGTCTGTGGAGGCTCAGTTGAAGATCATGACCACATGGGATCCTTCAGCATGCTGCAGCTGGTGGAGAGGTGAAGGAGGAGAGAGTGACCCAGCCCTGGCAGCCTTAGGAACAGATAACAGCTGATACTGGGACTAATTTGGTCATGTGCAGTACCACTGGGTGACGTGAGTTGCAGGCTGGTGGTGCCGTTGATAAAAAGCATACCAGCAGAGATGAGTCTTCCTTGGGATGCTGGTCGGGTGTTTGTGAAGTGGATGCATGTATATTTCTGCTCACAGACAGGACGGCCATTTATAAACCTATCTCAGGATTGTTGATTGATGTCTCTCTAAACATCGACAAGACTCACCAGATGTTCAGACGTTTTAAAAGGAGGATTCACAGGGGTCAAATCACTGTTGCTGCACCTACAATAATTTTTTTTTTTAATTTGTTGCCAGTTTATCAATCCATTCATACACTCCAGTCATCTTTGTTTAATCAAGTAATATATTTTTGTAGTTTAAAATATTAATTAATAATTCAAATTTTGTATACATACATGTATACATACATATTAGGGGTCTAAGCAAATATTGATATACTTTAGTATCGCAATATTTTGTTTGGCGATAAAAGTTTTTATCTCTGAACAAATCCTGAGTGACAGGAAATACTAGCATTAGAGCACACCACTAATGTTTGCGTTAATGTATTTTGTTGCTAGTATTGGAGGGTGAAAGAATTGTCCCAGTTCATGTTTCGGTGTACAAAGCTGAATTGTGCCGTCATTTGGGCTTTTGTGGAAACGTCCACTGCGAGACTGTGGTGCTCGCTCCACGTCGGTTCCGCCGCTTGCTGACCCATGTGAAGAGGCTTGCATGGAGCACAGCAGGTGGGAGGGTCGCCCCATGACTGCAGCTTTCTCTCATTTTGGGGGCATTGTGTGCAGTTCGTGCAGTGCTCGCGTCACAGTTTTGGCGATTCCACATGGAAAATAAATACAAACGGAAATAGTTCAGACTTATGTGCCCTCTAGAAGCTTGCATTCTGCAAGTGTACATCGCTTAATTGTGCCATCCAAAATAAGCACAAAGTGACTTTAACGGACTTTTAAATTAAATGTTCCCTCCTGGTGGAATGTCCTGACCAACTCAAGTCCTTAAGCCATTTTCAAGAATCAGCTTAAAACCCATCTCTTTCATCTTTATTTGACGCTCTAACTATACCAAGGCTAAAAGACCTAACAAGCTTGCTCTGTTCTTTTCTATTCTATCTGGCCGAGAGACGATGATTATGAAGGTTGAATTTCTTACAAATATATATATATATATATATATATATATATATATATATGTATATATATATATATATATATATATATATATATATATATATATTTATATGTGTGTGTGGTCTTTTTATATATAAAAAAAAATAATTATACTTATAATACATTTAACTAAAGGATCCTCTAAGTGCTTTAATTTATCCCCCTTTACTCCACAAAAATAGGTTCAGTAACATTGAATGTTACAGGGACTGATTATTGCAAATGCAGATCCCATTGTGTTCTAGTTAAACAATTTTTATTTATTTATTTATTGCTAAGGTCCGCATATGGTGGTGCATTCTTAATGACAGCTTTCCTTACAATATGTACTATTCTTAAATAAGAAATATCCCAATATATCCCCTTGCTTAAAGTATCGTAACATATCGTATCGCTACCCCTGTATCGTGATGTGTATCGTATCGCCAGATTCTTGGCAATACACAACCCTTGTTATATATATATATAATATGAATGATAATAACTGCATTTTGGTGCATGTAGTTACATTTATTTATTACATACATTTATTGTCCATTGTTTATATTATTCAGTTTTTTTCCCATAATTTTTATAAATGAATTCAATAAAGTTCTACATCTGATATTAATTCTATAATTTAATCAGTGTGAATTTGTTACTAATGGGCATGGCCTCTGCATTCAGAGCCAGGAAAATTATTATGTTAACAAATGATACCGCTGGAAGAGTGAGAGTTTGGAAATATACAGGGATAATAATAACAGCATCTGGACTCTGGACAGTGTTATTACCATTTAAATTAAGGCCCTTGAGCTGAGAGCCTCTCAAGTGAACAATCTTACAGTTAACTTAGCAAACATGAAACCACCAAGTCTTTTTTCCCAATATACTGTTTATATAAATATATATTATTATTTCTTTGCATTGCGGATCATTTTAGGTTTACTCCTGATACAATGCGGCACAGAGTGCCATGATAAAGATTTATATTTCAGATTATTGTACCATATTTTCACATTGACTGTTTAACCCACAAAAGAAGTAGGCATTATGTAAATACCATGGTTGTCAAAGGTAACAGATTGACATTACCAGACAATAATTCGCAACCCCACTCTTATGGCTGAAAGAGGCCGGCATGTCTCGATGTAAATATGCCTAAATAAAAACTGCTCTCAGAGCAGTCTTGGAAAAGTCGCCTGTCACAGTGACTGGGAAATGTCTGTGTCACATGTGTTATCCAAAGCAGACAGATACACAGAGCAGCAGTGAGGCTGCAGGCTTGGCCAGCACACAACAACATTTCTTACGTTCCCTTCAGTCTGTTAGAGAATACATTGGAAATCAAAACACAAGTAAGTCTCAAGTCTCAGATCTTTTCATCAGCGTGAGCCATTCATGGGTATCCTCTATCAGGCAGATGATTCTTTAAATTAGCAATGCAGTGTTGCAATGGTGATTTTTCAGGCAAATGAAAAGGATGGTTGGAAAAGGGGTGAGGAAAGGTACCTGTTATAACATACGCTTCTGATTTGCCCCTGAAAGGTTTGAAGTTTTAGAATTAGTCTGGTAAAGACATGTGGCGTGCACTGGCTAATCTACACACTGATCTCTGCTTGCTCTCTGCTAAGCCAACAGGCAGATCTGACAGCAGCTAACTAGCACCCCCTTTTGAAGTGATCGCATCTGGTCTTAGCTGCTGAGCGTCTGAGCATGGGGAACGAGTCCAAAACATTATGCTTTTCCTCTTGTGATTGTGTTCTTTGAAATATCCATTTATAAAAAGCCAATATATCTGTCATTTAGCATAATAATCAATGCTTTATTTGTTTCCGTAGACATTTTGCCTCTAAATTTTAAAATAACAAGCATTTAACTTTCTTTTTCTTTCTTTTTGATCCAAGCAAGTGGAGGAAGTGAAACAACTGCATATTTAGTCAGTGCACACTTGCACACCAGTTCGGCACATTGTGTGGTCAGATAGCGTCCCCTTGGGCATAGCTCCTTCGGCGGATGGTGTGTAATTGATCCAGCACAAACACTCATAACCCTTCTCTCTGAGGGTCTGGGATCAGGGTAGGAACGCCACAGCTATCAGCCCACTCGCCAGAAGCCACTTTAGAGACCAGCCTGCTGGGATGTGGATGGAGTAGGGGCCCCTGGGCCACCGGAGAGCAGTATGGGAGCGTTCAGATAAACAGCTCAGACAGGATCATGGGTGAACCATTGGGGAAAGGACTCGATTCCTTCTCACTTTCTATCCTTTCTCCACTTGCCTAGCACTGGAGCTCCATACTATAGGGCTCATCTGTGTGTGTGTGATTTCACAGAGTTTGGAGCTGCTGTAGGTCAAAGAGGAGACTGGCGGGCCGGGGGTGCAGGCGCGCTGGGCGACCGTTAAGCTGGTCAGGTGCAGCGCCACCAGTGATCATTAGGGTTACAGCTGCTAGGGCCAGATTGTCTGCTGCCTGTGCCGGGCGAGATGTCTCACCCTGGGAAAAAGAGTGAGCATCTGTCTGTCCTTCCCCGTAGACATGAACCTCCTACCAGCCTGTCCAACTCAGCCCAACTGGTAACAAGGTCACCTATCTTTTTTTCTCTTTCGCTCACTTTTTTCTCACTGTGTAAAGGCTGTTATCCATTGCTTCACTGCCGATGTATCAAGTCAGTGAAACACGGAAGCTTCAGGTCTATTTTTGACAGAAATTGGTGTTTTATAAGGAGCACAAAATGCAAATTTTTTTAATTGTAGTTTATATGTATAGTGCTTTTCATGATACAAATTGTTGCAAAGCAGCTTTACAGAAAATTACGTTTCTACAATATATTTAGTAGTAGCTTGTCAGTGGTGAATGTGAAAAATTGATGTACATGTGGCAGAAATGTACAGGAAAATTCAGTTGATAACATAAACAGACAATGAAAACAATTAACAGCAATGATTATACAGTATGCTGCAATCAAACTTGTAGCAAAAATAGGTAGTTTATGTTGTTTATCAGATGTGTCTTTAATCTAGATTAAAAAAAAAAGAGAGAATGTGTCTGAAACTCAAACTATTCCAGAGTCTGGGAGCCAAATGTGAAAAAGCTCTACCTCCTTTAGTGGACTTTGCAACCCTAGGTGCTATCAAAACTCCAGCGTTTCGTGACCTTAGAGACCTTGATGGAATGTTAGTTAGTACAGCTAAACCATTAAGGGCCTTGTAGGTAAGTAATAA
Organism: Carassius auratus; assembly: GCF_003368295.1. NCBI lineage: Eukaryota > Metazoa > Chordata > Actinopteri > Cypriniformes > Cyprinidae > Carassius > Carassius auratus. Next base: position 14,290 of record NW_020524902.1, on the reverse strand, counting down.
TATTTTGTAACTGATACAGAACTACTGGAAAATAAAAATGAATGAACAAATTATGACTGTCAAGCTAATAAAATTTGTAATTGCAATAATAGTTTTCATATTTGCAAAACTGTTTTTTAGTTAGAACCTTTGATGAGTTTAGTTCCAAGAAAATAATTATCATACAAATTTTTATCAATGACCTTGCTCACAGCATAGATAATAATATTGGTGCTGTGAGTAAAGCTGAATTTTTAGCTGAATTATTATTCCTTTCTTCAGGGTCACAGGATCCTTCAGAAACCTTTCTGATTTGCTGAACTGGTGCTCAAGAAACATTTATTATCAGTGTTGAAAACAGTTGTGCTGCTTAATGTTTTTGTGGAAAATTTTTTTCAAGATTTGTTGATGAGTAGATCCTTTCAGGATGCTTTGGGAACACCACACTACATAACCATGCTCTGAAGCACACGTGAAATTAGTCCCGCGCAATGGAAAGACATTATGGGTGGGATGACATGGTGTCTAGATCCTGGGATAAACCTTTTTCAGCCCACATCTTCAGGCCTACGGTGTTGAATTATTAGAACATGGTGGGGCTGATGGATGAGCTATCTGTCCCTCAAGTCCGAATCATCCATCAAGACCCCAGCATTCCCCACCAAGCCGTTTACAACATCTCCAGCTTTGGTGGATAAAGCATATATGGTGGTGTTGCAGGCTTACCAAGCCAGCCTGCTCAAGATCCTTGAAGAGGCCAAGGAGGTGAAGGCTGACATCATTAAATAACTGCATTGGGCCACCGACTTGTCTCTTCAGGCCACCAAAAGAGCCATCAGTTGGTCTATGGCAGCCTTGGTGGCTATGGAGAGGCATATGTGGCTGAGCCTGTCCAAGATTAAGGATAAGGATAGGTGCCTACTGCCTTGTTCGGTGACACAGTTAATTCTGTCATCATCGACAGGTTTCAGGAGGCCAAAAAGCAGGTGGTGACATTAAAGCAGTTCCTTCATTGCCGCTCTCATGTCCTTGGGGCTGCTGGGCATTATACAGGAGCCCTAGCCACCTACCACCTCCTTGTTCCATGAGGCTCAAAAGTGGAGTGTTGCTTCTCACGCTCCTCTGCAAAAACATCTGGAGCCAGAGTCATGAGGCTCACATTCAAACAGATCATGTCTAAAATCAGGTCAGAGGACTGGTTTGTCATGATAGATCTTAAGGACACATACTTTCACCCTTCCATCCTTCCTCAACACAGGACGTTCCTGATGTTTGCTTTTGGGGGTGAAGAATACCAATATCGGGTTCTTTCTTTTGTCCCAGCACCTCACCCCATAGTTTCACCAAGTGCATGGATGCTGCTATGGCTCCTATGCGACTCCAGGGGCATCCACAAAAAACCTAGTGACCCCAAAGTTTTGAATGGTAGTGTAAATGTCTATGAATGATGGTGTTTTAATCATGGGTGATATTTTACTTCAATGAATGATTGCATTATTACAGTACTAATTACACTATTAAATATAAACATTATGCTACCTTAACTTACATTATACGAACACATTATTTTGCCTTTGCTTTTTATTTAAACACATTGTCTAGGTTTGTTTTGTAAATAGATAACCTGTAAAGTGTGAGTTTGTCCATAGTTTACTGATAAACAAGTGCAAGGGGCATTTATAGAACAAAATGAAACAGTTCATTTGACAGTGATGTCAAACCATTTAGATAAAAATGCTTTTAAAATATCTAATTAATTGCATGATTTAATGTTAATTTTAACAGACATAATGTTGACCTGAACTCACTGTTTCCTTTTAGAAACAACATTACATCAGAATTTCTCTATTAATGAAGATTTTGAAAAGTTACTTGAAAACAGAGTTTGTCTTTTGAAATCTGTTAGAGAGAGGCAACCAAACAAGCAAAGTTAAGACCCTGGAAATGAACTAACACACCTGTCAACCTGAGAACCCCCCCCCAAAAAATAATAATAATCCAATTATTTGCTCCCAATAATTCTCTCAGCATATGAATATATCGCCATTATTGATTATTTTAAAATTAACTCTAGTCATAATATATTCTAAGTGCACGAATTTATGCATTTTAATCTATTTGAGTTAGTTCTGATATGTAAATTGATATAATGAAAATCACATCACAGCCTCAATAAGCCACAAATCGCATATGGGCAGCTATTAATCTGTCAAATGCAAGATTCTGCAAACATACTTGGGAGTGATTAATCAACATCATAAAAATATATCTTTAAGTCAAATGATGGTTTTAATGAACAGCAGATTAGAGCAGAGGTCAATCCTGCTGGTCTGGTGCAAAGCAGTTAAACATCTGCCCTTGAACAAATCAGAACTGTCTGAATTTATGAAAAAAAAAGAAAAAAAAAAGCTGTTCATCACCTGGATTTGAATGAGAGCTGTTTGGAGAGTATAAATTCCTTATGCTTTTATAAACCAGGGACTATGGGCAAAAGGCAACATAAGATATAGTGAACTCTTCTAGATGTTATTATGTACACAGACTACATTATACAAGGAGACATAAAGTGAACAAAAGAAAATGATCTGAATTACCTCGGAGTACAGTAAATACCGTGATACATAAATATGATAAACATTGGAATGGAATATGCCAGTGTACCATAGTATTACCTTCTGATACCATCACTCTACCTGCTATGTGCTTTTTTTGTAAGGGAAGGAAAGCGAGTGACAGAGGAAGAGAAAGAGTGTGAGAGGGAACACAAGACCAAACAGGTGTGACTCCAACTTTCTGCCTCACAGGAGAAAATGAAGCACTGTCAAGGACACTGCACCTGTGCTATTGTCTGCAACAAATGGCTTTTAAGTGCAAATTTCTGCCAGGCTTAAAGGAGGGATGTGGCCTTTGCACTTATATTCCCCATCTGAACTCATACAATCTGCATAATGGGGTGGGAATCTAAATGAGGCTCCACAATGATTCTTCAGTGCTATGAGAGAAACACACGACACATCGTCCCATCCTCGAACACTTACTGCCATGCATACTACATCTGTTTCCACACTCTTATTTCATATGCATATATTTCTTGTTAAATGTTTAATGATCGGTCAAAAATGTACATTTTGTTCTCGGACATTATTTCATATTGTACATTATTCAAATCCAAATGACAAACTTTATTTCACCTTACATTGCAAAAGCTCTTAATCTATATCTCTGAAATCTGAATGAACATCCAGGATATTTGAAATAATAAGGTTACATATTTGAGGAGGGACATGGATGAAAGTGGTTCTACTAATGGCATATGGTGTTCTTTTTTTAATGTGTTGCTAACTTATTGCATTAGCTGCCAATGTGCAGGTTCGTTTGCAAAACAGTTTTAAGCAGGATTTGTACCTTGTTGAAATTCTGCTGAATGAAATTATGCATGAGCTCATGTTGTTTGTTTATTAGTTCAGGCAAAAAGCAGATTCAGTCTCAAAAATGTTACAGGAGTCCAGTACTTTCATTAATTAGAAATAACTAGAACTGCCATGTTGTTTTTCAGAACTGAAGTAGCTGTGATCACCATGTGATCTGGATTATGCTAAGGTTTTGTAATGCTGAGAATTTTTTTTTTTTTTTTTTTGGGTCTAGAGATTAAAAGTTTGATACTTATTTATTAATACAAAATTAAAAAGAAGAAGAAGAAGCTATTCATAAGCAAATCAAAGGGCCTTAGAAAAGGGTTTTCATCAACACACACTTGAATTTATCTGCATCTTGTTGAATGCTGGTGTATCTAGAAGAGTCTGAGTCTGTTTTCACTGTACTGGGTGACTCAGTCCTGGTATGACGCCTATGTGCTGCAACCAGACTGCAACAATGACATGATGCAGAGAGCATCACCTGAGCTTCTTCTTACATACCACCTATGAGTCATTTCAGCTGTTCCTGTGGCTTTCCATAGCAAGTTAAGCTTACATTGAGAACACCTCATAAATTCAGAGCTGGTGAATTCACTTTTTCTCATTGTATTGAATCACTTGAGATGCCGGTTGGCTGCCAAAAATATCATGTACGTTATATAGATATTATATGTGTTCCTGTAGCTCAAGTGGTAAAGCATTGTGTTAGCAAGCACAAGGTTGAGGGTTCGATTCAACGGGAACACATGATATGAAAAAATTGTTAGCCTGAATGCACTGTAAGTCGCTTTGGAAAAAGGCGTCTGCTAAATGCATAAATTTAATTAAATGTTTTATTTAAAATAGTGTACAGGTACATCATTTTGTTATATAATGATTTTTTGAAGGAATCATAATTTGGTTAGTTAAAAACTATATATCCATCTTTTTTCCCCTCTCTACAAATAGTAATAATAATAATAATTGTTGTTATTCTTATTCTTATTATTATTATGATACATTGAAGTGAATTTATACTGTAAGCAGTTTAAGCTTGATGTTGTTTACATCTTGATTTTATTTAGCATAATTTGGATCAAAGTTAAATATTTTAATACATTAATAATACTTTTTTTAATTTAAATACTTTCATCCTGCACCCCCTTGGGAATTCTAGGTGTGTTAATACCAGTACATGTAAAATTACATAATATGTCCTGATTGATCTATGGTAGGTTTTATGGGGACTTACTGTTCACCAATTAACAGGTTTTTACTATAACTTTTTTATAGTCTTTTTACTATGGATGAACACAACATTACACCACAGACCACAGCTGAACTGGCAATCAATTATCAGCAAACATTTATACTGTAAATATCTCTTAAACTCATAAAATTCCTAAAAGAAAGTGTGTAAGCAGTAGTTTCTCCGCAACTGTCACACTGCCTAAGAGTGCATTTCTGTATCAGTTCAGCACTTGAGCATTAGTTAGGCTCATCTACTTGAACTTCCACACACTATAAACGTTTTCACACAAACACTTACAGTGGCAAGACAAATAACTACGCAAACCCTGAAGTCTTGTTCTCAGCTAAGGTAGATTATGTGCGGCTGCTGTGTGGAGTGTCTCTTGGGATACTTTGGATGCAGAGTAATAAAACTCTTAGCGTGCCTGTGCCAAGTTGGGACATCTGCTCACCTTATCACAGATAAGTGGGGGTTTGTCCCAGCATCTGTTTGAATTAATCCATTTTGCAAACACAGTTATCCTAATCTCCTAAATATGCCCCTTGCACACCAGTGATGTATAAGCATTGCTCTTTTTTTACATTGTTTTGCTCTGTTTCATGTTAGCCTAAACGGCTGAGCATCGTTGAAGAGCTGAAGAGACCAAAAAAGTAAGCCGGGGTCCAAAATGGCTTAAGCACACGGAGGCCTCTCAGCGTACCTACAATCTCCACATACATATTCATGAGGCGCCCTCTTCCTTTTGTTGCCTGCCTAGTCAGCAGTCACAAAACACATGGTGAGGGTTGGCAGTGCCTTGCCTAGGTAGAGAGGGGCGGTGGATGGAGGCAATGGCAGGAACCGGGACCTGTGAGGGCTGACTGACGTTTCCATCTGTGGCGAAGGCTGGTAATTATCGGGAAGAGGAGCGCCCGCAGCAGCGCGCCATCTGCTAAGGGGGAAACGGCTCAATGAGGTATGATCGGGCTCCGCAGCGCCACCGTGCCATTGCCTGATTCTGACATGAGGGCCTCGCATCTGCTGCAGACGGGCCGCGGCCATGACACACACACATATACATCCACGGTCTGGGTGCTTGTATCTGACGGGAGGGAGGAGAGCAGCCAAACGCCCTCTGTGACCCAAAACTCCATCTCCTTTGTACCTCTCAATGCCTACCCGGTCTGTGTACACCTCACCACTTAAACACACTGAAGTTACTGAAGAACTGAAGAACGCTGTGAGCAAGTTCACTGGTAAAACTTAAGGGACACTTCAACCAAAAATCAAGACAGCTACCTTGTTATGTTCACAATGCAGTTTCAGCTTTATACAAACAGAACTTTACTTTATACATTTAGCAATGGTTTTACCCAGAACAACTCTCATTCTAGTCAAGGTATATATCATGAACCAAACTTTTCAAAAGTATGTAAAATATTTAAAGCTTGTGGTGGCATAGAATCTTTAAAATATGTCTGAGAGTTTTACACACCGGTCTGTTATTGTGGAAACATTTCCACACCTCGAAACGTGACGATGAATGAAACAAACTGATTGGTTGTTTGACATGCCAGTCAAACGGTGTCATGGGTGGGCCTTGGACAATAAAATCTGCCATTGGCTAAGCGAGACTAAGGTAAACCTTACTACCCTGCCCTCACAGGGGGCACTAGCAACTGACGTTAGAGCCTGTAGTCATTAGTGACCTTGTTAGCAAGATTAGCTGGTTCATATCCCACATGGAGAGGTGCAAGTAAGACCAGTTATGCAGGCTCAACCAAAGGGCAAATAGAGGTTGCAACAAGGGCACTTGTGAACACTCTAAAATTAAAAATATGACACCCTGTGGCCTTCTGGACTTCACAAATGCACATAAGCAAAGGTCATGAGTCAACTTGAGTCCACATGGAGCCATTTCTTCCTTAGAAGACTTGAAATACAGAGCACAAGAATTAATAACCAGCCGGTTCCTGGATGAACAGGCAGTGCACAATTTGGATGTCTCCATTATCTGATCCATCCAGTCTCAACTAATGAGCTGAGTTGTGTTTGATAAGGAAGAGCTCAAAAAGGTGTACTGTTAATGTGTTTCAAGGAACATGATTAGGAAACAATGAAATAGATTACTTTTATGATACTTTTTTGGCCTTTATGATGCTTGACACTGCTATTCACCTCAATTATGTGGAAAATAGCAATCTGGTCGTTCTTTTAGCTAACTCCTTTTGTATTCAAAAGAAGAAAGTTACATTAGTTTTAACCCACATGAGGGTGAGTACATGATGAAATAATTCATATTTTTAAGTGAACTATCCCTTTATAGTCTGATAACTGCAAGGAAATGGTTATGGATACGCAGAAGAGGTTAATTTGATGATGCATGTGTGTCCTCCAGTAATACAATGCAGATGTAAGCAATTGGCTCTATGTCTATTTCATCTGTGGAGTACAGCATTGCGGGGCTCATGGATGCTGGTGATGTAGCTTTACAACACTTCTCCACCTGGCAGGTGTAAACTCCCCCCTTCTCTGTCAGACTCTGATCACTGTCTGCAGACACACTAACATCCCCATTAACATTGAGCATGCTGTACTGGCTTCCTCAGGGGGCTGCAATCCCATGATGAGGATCCATGATGTCCCAATGCTATTATCTGTAAAGACAGCTGCATGTGTGTATAAAACCCAACATTTTCTATGATTCGCACAACACAGCTGTGCATTTGTAGGCTTTCTGTGTAAAAAATAAAAAAATAAAAATACAATTGATTGCAGAGAAACTGTAAGTTATTTGTATGTTAAGTTCCATGTTCCATTCCATTTTGGTACCATCCAAACATTACTCTGCTTACATGATCATCCAAATGCAGCATCATTGTTGCAACCAATGGTTTAGAGTCCAATGGTAGATAGGGGGATTGTTGGTGAATTCATATTACTTGTTAATCTAATTAATTTTACTATATCGTACAACAATTGTACAACATTTATATGCCTTTCCTGTAGGTTATGCATATCAAACTTCAGCTTCAAGTCACATTATTTTAAAAAAAATCTGTATTTTTGTCTCACTTTTCAGCAAAATATATCTAAACATCATTCTAAAAAGTCTTGTTTTAAATATGAAACAAAATGTAAACCTTAAGTTAAATGTATGTGTTAAAGCTGAAAAAATAATAATTGCAGTACACAAGCAAATCAGAGAAATGTAAAAATACTTCACCTAACATTAAAATATGACACTTCTTTTTTCAGAAATCTCTTTTATTGTCTTTTTAAAATCCAACTTTTTCTAAACTCACACCATCTCTTTTTTTCTCTCTCTCAGGCTGCTACTTCCCTCCGAAATCTCTCAGTATTGCAGGAGCTCTTTTCACCTTTGTGGGTCTGTGTTTTCACGCTGCACTTTAGTACTTCTGGTCCCATCAGTGGCTGTATGAAAGAGGAGGAAATAACTTAACTCTCTATCACAGGAATTTGTCAGACTGTTCGGACAGATTGGTAGAATACAAAATGCAGTGGGGAGCTCTGATGTGGCAATAAAGCGCTCCCCTTTGATCGTACTTTGCCTCCCCCCGCCACCATGCACATGTGCACGTCAAAGTCAGTTACATCATATATCGAGAGACAGGAAGCTAACCATCGAATTGACTGGATTTCTGTCCTGGTGCAGCTTTGAGTTCGTTTCCCCTCATTTTTGTCATTGGGAGAAAAGGCGAGTTTCGCTTCTGATCAATGCTGAGAGCTTTTTTTGTGCATGTCTGTAGGCCTGCTTCAAAGTGGAGAGAGAGAAAGGGACAAAACACGCAGTGCGGTGGGCAAAAAAAAAAAACTACAGTTGAAAACCTATTTCCACGTGTAACATTATTTCATAATTAACGTCTAAAACATTTGCTTACAAGAAAAATTGGAAATGTGACTTTTCTCTTTTTGTTGGAGTGGCTTTTTAGATGTTGCCAGCACTTAGGAGAAATTCACAGCAGCATCAACAGCGACCGTCTCCCCATTCAAAAGCATTAACTCTGTGCCATGTGTCTAACAAACAGAGGCCATTCTACAGCCCTTAATGACAAGGCAGGCGCTCCTCTTGCCTCCCTCTCCGCTGTTCAAATTGCTCTCCAAATGAAGTACAGCTGTGCCGACCAGGTGCTGCCATCCCTTTCAGAGAACAGGAAATTATCAAATCCCCAAATTCCTCAAACACAGCAAATGCCGGCTGCCTCTTCGTGTCTGTGGGCTCTTATTAGCGGCGGGTAGCGCGCCTCATGTTGCCATGCGTTCACTATACATAGATTACTGCAGATCTTATTGTGAGTTCTTTTGGTTAATATTAGGAAGTCTTCCCCTTGGAAACCATAGAGCAACCTTTTTCAATGCCATTGTTTCATTTTTTTTTGTTCATCAATCTTGTTAATTAATATTTAGTTAATTTTTGCTCATGCTATTCCCTTAGTTAAACACTGGTTATCTTTATTCATTATCATATTCTTTATTCTTCAGAGGTTCTCGTTTCACCGCTCATAGTAGGGTCTCCATACTTACAGATTGTATTATTTTGAGAGCCCGAAGCAGCAAAAAAATGCAGACCAAAGTACAACCCCATATGACCACATGGCTTCTTGTACAGCTTATAACTAGATAAAACTATATAAAACTACATAACAATATATATTTGTGTTAATGAGGAAAACTAATACATTTAGGGCCCTATCTTGCACCCAGCGCAATTGACTTTGTACACCGACGCAAGTGTCATTCCTATTTTGCACCCGCGCAAAGCGCGCTTTTCCCTCCACAGAAGCACGTCGCTAAACTAGTGAATGAACTTGCGCTCCCTGGGCGGTTCAGCGCAAAAAAGGAGGCGTGTTCCGGCGCAAACAATCCCTGGTGCTATTTTGCTGTTCCATTAAACAATTGCGCCACTGACCAGAAAAAACCTAGTCTAAAGTCAGTGGCGCGTTGCCCGTTGTTCATTATGCTATTTTAAGGGCGCATGCTTGACCATAATGTATAGCGTGCACAACGCGCATACACTTTGCTCATGTAATCTACACAGATGCAACAGTTATTTTTGCAAATCATAAACTGTTACACTAAAAAAAAATATTAACACATGAGATGACGGAAATCATTGTGGTTTGCCATGAAGATGTGAAAAAATAGGCATAAATCTAGCTTACAAATTATTCAGGCTAATTGTAGTAATTAAGGATCAGACCTGTTTGCCCAATAGTGGCAAGACATATAGGCTATGTAAGGACATCTGACAAATATGTTTGTCCGTCAAGAACCAGGAAAAAAAATCGATGAAACAATTGTGGCTATTTCCTCCCACGCCTGTTTAACCGACGCAATTTTGGGTGGGTTTCTCCCATCCCCATACAACACAACTTCTCTGTCTTTCACTGCTCTTACAAGAACATCATTCTCCTGGCGTGCGCCTGGTAAATACGCCATAATAATAGCAATCCATAATGGAACTTGCGCACCTGCTTTTAAAGGGAATGTTGGATGACGCTCTGATTGGTTTATTTCACGTTACGCCCAAACCACACCTATGAATAATGAAGCTACTTCAGACCAACCCATTTTAAATTTGCGCCGGGCGCAAGAGCCATTTATCCCGCCGGGAAAATAGCAACAGCGCAGAGACCCGCCCACAAAGTTACTTGCGCTTCGCGCTTTGACACTTGCGTTTCAGATCGTTAAAATAGGGCCCTCCATGTTAAACTTTGTCTTTTAGTGCTTATGTGCCAGTGATGATCTCAAAAGGGAGTGTTTCAAGCACTTGGTTCATAAAGAAGATCTGTAAAGTTGCAAAGACTAAAGATATACTCAAACACAAAGATATATTCTTTGTAAAATTTAAGACTCGTCCACAGCCTCCTAAAATGCCTCGTTTAAAACGCCCCCACATGTCTATGTCATGATGTGGGAAGATTTGCATAACACAGCCCATATGTTCACGCAAAGAAAGAGAGCGTAATTTATTATTCTCACTGTTGCCGCTGGCACCATGTCGTGGAGACGCTGTTTTGTGGCAAAAATACTCTGTTTGACATTCCAAAAGAGGACAGACACAACTAGAAATCAGTGGTTAAGTAGTATTTACAACACTGTTCCAGAACAGTTCATCCCAAATATTCAGATGTATGCAGCACATTTTATGGAGAACTGTTTTCTGATCCTTGGAGAGAAGACTACAATGCCGGCTGTTCTGATTCACAGTCTGTAAGTACGTTTACATATGTAAAGGATTTGCCACTGATGATTCAAATGAGAGTTTTGAGCAGTGTAGATCAGCGGTTCTCAATTCCAGTCCTCGCGCCCCCCTGCTCTGCACATTTTCTATGTTTCTCTTATCGCTTCAGATGTTTGTTCTATTCGACCGTAAGTGCCCTGCGGAGTGGATATCAGAGGATGCCATGATTTTAGTTCTAAGCAAACGTATATGTTTCATTCGAAGTGCATTGAAGTGTGCAAGACGTGAATTGCAAATGTATTTATTTACATGATGTCACACTTAGGTGTGATAAAGAAAGACATAATATGCAGAGTTGGGGGTGCGAGGACTGAGATTGAGAACCACTGGTATAGAGTAGCGTTTATTGTTTGTCATTTTATGTTTAAACAGCACGATGCAATGCAATTCGTAAAAACACAGTATAAGGTAAGGCATTATAATCCATAATTATGTTCCCACTTGATGCAACCAATGGCTCATTTGTAATAGGTTTTATTGCTTTTGTCTTGTAGCACTAGTGTTCTGACCGGGACATGCATCACAGTATGGCAAGGGGCATAAAATTTCCAATCAGAGCATACCTTGCTTTTCAGAATGAAGAGCTTTGTAAAAAAAACAATGTGTTTCAGAAAGGCGGGGCATAGAGGAGAAAAAAATAATGTACAGTATGTGGAAAATAAAGGTTGTGACCACAGGGGTTTACAAAACTATATATATGTATGCCAAAATCATCAGTATTAAAACAATAAAAGACCTGAAATATTTCAGTAGGTGCTGCAATGAATCTAGAATATATGAAAGTTTAATTTTTATCATTACATTATGGAAAAGAATGAACTTTATCACAATATGCTAATTTTTTTACAAGGACCTGTATATTCTATAATAGCTATCTTTCTATCTATCTATCTATCTATCTATCTATCTATCTATCTATCTATCTATCTATCTATCTATCTATCTATCTATCTATCTATTATATATTCTAAAATATCTATCTATCTATTGTATATTCTACACATAGTATAAATGGGTTTACATGAAAAAATATAACTTCCTTTATATATATCCACAAATAAGCTATCATGTAAGGGTCCTTGGCATCAAAAAATTGAATATGAAAATAAAATACTTTGGGCCCTATTTAACGATCTGAAACGCAAGTGTCAAAGCGCGAAAGCGCAAGTAACTTTGTGGGCGGGTCTCTGCGCTGTTGCTATTTTCCCGGCGGAATAAATGGCTCTTGCGCCCGGCGCAAATCTAAAATGGGTTGGTCTGAAGTAGCGTTCATTATTCATAGGTGTGTTTGGGCGTAACGTGAAATAAACCAATCAGAGCGTCATCCAACATTCCCTTTAAAAGCAGGTGCGCAAGTTCCATTATGGATTGCTATTATTATGGCGTATTTACCAGGCGCACGCCAGGAGCGGTTCACAGCGAGGAGACTGATGTTCTTGTAAGAGCAGTGAAAGACAGAGAAGTTGTGTTTGTATGGGGATGGGAGAAACCTACCCAAAATAGCGTCGGTTAAACAGGCGTGGGAGGAAATAGCCACAATGTTTCATCGATTTTTTTTTCCTGGTTCTTGACGGACAAACCAATTTGTCAGATTGTCTTATATACATATGACCTCAAACATGTTCTGATCCTTAATTACTACAATTAGCCTGAATAATTTGTAAGCTAGATTTATGCCTATTTTTTTCACATCTTCGTGGCACACCACAATTATTTCCGTCATCTCATGTGTTAATATTTTTTTAAGTGTAACAATTTATGATTTGCAAAAATAACTGTTGCATCTGTGTAGATTACATGAGCAAAGTGTATGCGCGTTGTGCACGCTATACATTATGGTCAAGCATGCGCCCTTAAAATAGCAGAATGAACAACCGCGCAACGCGCCACTGACTTTAGACTAGGTTTTTTCTGGTCAGTGGCGCAATTGTTTAATGGAACAGCAAAATAGCACCAGGGATTGTTTGCGCCGGAACACACCTCCTTTTTTGCGCTGAACCGCCCAGGGAGCGCAAGTTCATTCACTAGTTTAGCGACGTGCTTCTGTGGAGGGAAAAGCGCGCTTTGCGCGGGTGCAAAATAGGAATGAAACATGCGCCGGTGTACAAAGTCAATTGCGCTGGGTGCAAGATAGGGCCCTTTAGCTGTCAAATCTACACAGTAGTGGTAATTGATAATTTTCAAACACACTACAGTAGACTAACTATTATAAAGTGTATTTTGATTACTTCACTCAAAAACACATCTGCATATGTTACAGGGTTTTATTTGTTTATTTTTATTCCATTATCTTATGTTTTACCAGTAGGACCAGCTTTTAAAATGTTCTGCACTTTTCACTACACTTGCGCATGAAATATCGAGAGCAAACGTCACTACACCCTTTTCATCCATCTAATTTGTATGCTCAGCTGTTCCAAACGTAGAAAAGTGCATGGCCTTGTGCGCAAGAGAAGTACAGCTGTCAGTGTCTCCATTAAAGTCCTTATTCATAATACACAAAGCATTTCCACAGCTCGGCTTCATATGTGCACCCCCAGCTGGTATCCCACCCCAGGCAAATCCCATTCAGGCATTGCTCCAGCCAGATGTGCTCAGCACATCATGGCCTCTAGGCAGCAACACATGTTAAAGGTATACAGAGAGACCATCATATGCAATAGAAAGAAAAAAAAAATCTACCAACAATAAGGTTATTGAAGAAGCAAGTCAAGTGCAGAGATCTTTCAAGGTTCTTTCAAGAATTCTTTAAGATGCTGGTCTGTGTAAAACAGTCAATGACATGAAGTTTTTTCTTTTTTTGTCAGACACTCTAGTAATTTATTTTGAAAATGTGTATATATTAATGATTCCAATTAATACATACAATTGGGTGCAAATAATGAATGTTTTTCATGTTTAAATGACATTGTCAGGGTGTCATGATATCATTTATTAAAAGAATGGAATTTATATATATATATATATATAATATATAATATATATATATATATATATATATATATATATACCTGTATAATATCCTTATTCTTTACCATGGACAACTCTAACATGAAAGCATATCTTGCGTTTCCTCCACACTAAGTACTGAACTCATGCACATGTTTTCTCCTCATGTTTTCTTCTTTGGTATTTATATGCCTCTCTGGCACTCATGCCAGGGTCAGGGTCAGTCCAGGTGGATGCCCGACTGATCAAGCCTTTTAACAGCTAGGCTTACTGGGATCACAAGATGTGCCCATGCTGGCTTTTTATGTCCCCGTGTGCAGTTGAGGACGACCTGAATTGGATATGAGCAAACCCCTGCTGAAACCAGATAACCTCAGATGGGCAGAGTCTCATTCGAAGACTTGGCCTGCGCTGTGCCTCTGAAAAAGAACGCAAACTCTTTGAAATGCAGAGCTCCATAAAGAATTGAGA
>NW_020524901.1:110000-111929 GCF_003368295.1 Carassius auratus | reverse complement strand
GTATTCTACACGTGTGCATGGGCTAGTACTCCTAGCACTATAACTGATCTAATTGAGTAGTTACTATCACTTTAACTTCATGTAGCTTAAAGGCCTATTAAATAATTAGTTCACTTTAAAATGAAGATTAGCCCATTATTTACTCTCCCTCAAGTCATCCTAGGTGTATGTGACTTTCTTCTTCCAGACCAATACATTAAGAGTTATATTAATTAACACCATGATGTTTCTGAGCTTTATAATGGGAGTGAATTGCAATCAACAAGAAAGTCACATACACCTTGGATGACTTGAGGGAGAGTAAATAATGGGCTAATCTTCATTTTAAAGTGAACTACTCCTTCAAGGCCTGTTTGTTTGTGGGCAAGTATGGTGCAGAGGCTTATCGTTAAGTAAGCATGTATAACCTGTAAGCAATATCACTGAAGTAAAAAGTTTTACTTTTAAAAGTAGATTATTTAAAAAGTATGTGGACATCATCGGAGGCCAGGTCAGGGCGAAAAGAAGATCTGTATTATACTCAACTCATCTTCCGTTGATCTTCAGCTACAGTCTAAACATTATGTCTGGCTAATGGAATAAGGTATAATTCACTGTACGATTATTAAATTTCAGATCAATAGGTAGCAGGTTCAAACTTGTAAGTGAAGACAGGGAGATAGTGGTATGTTTCAGAAGAACACCCTACAGATTCTAAGTGTCTGTTTTGAAGGAAACAGCTCTGCTCATCACCTGCAGTATTCAACAGAGTAAAGTTGCTGGTTAGCAGACTTTGTTGTTTGGGCTGTTTCAGCGCAGGACTGAGGATAGTCAGAGAGTTGAAAACTCAGTGCAGCAAAATATACAGTATTGTTCAAAATAATAGCAGTACAATGTGACTAACCAGAATAATCAAGGTTTTTAGTATATTTTTTATTGCTACGTGGCAAACAAGTTACCAGTAGGTTCAGTAGATTGTCAGAAAACAAACAAGACCAGCATTCATGATATGCACGCTCTTAAGGCTGTGCAATTGGGCAATTAGTTGAAAGGGGTGTGTTCAAAAAAATAGCAGTGTCTACCTTTGACTGTACAAACTCAAAACTATTTTGTACAAACATTTTTTTTTTCTGGGATTTAGCAATCCTGTGAATCACTAAACTAATATTTAGTTGTATGACCACAGTTTTTTAAAACTGCTTGACATCTGTGTGGCATGGAGTCAACCAACTTGTGGCACCTCTCAGCTGTTATTCCACTCCATGATTCTTTAACAACATTCCACAATTCATTCACATTTCTTGGTTTTGCTTCAGAAACAGCATTTTTGATATCACCCACAAGTTCTCAATTGGATTAAGGTCTGGAGATTGGGCTGGCCCACTCCATAACATTAATTTTGTTGGTTTGGAACCAAGACTTTGCCCGTTTACTAGTGTGTTTTGGGTCATTGTCTTGTTGAAACAACCATTTCAAGGGCATGTCCTCTTCAGCATAGGGCAACATGACCTCTTCAAGTATTTTAACATATGCAAACTGATCCATGATCCCTGGTATGTGATAAATAGGCCCAACACCATAGTAGGAGAAACATGCCCATATCATGATGCTTGCACCTCCATGCTTCACTGTCTTCACTGTGTACTGTGGCTTGAATTCAGAGTTTGGGGGTCGTCTCACAAACTGCCTGTGGCCCTTGGACCCAAAAAGAACAATTTTACTCTCATCAGTCCACAAAATGTTCCTCCATTTCTCTTTAGGCCAGTTGATGTGTTCTTTGGCAAATTGTAACCTCTTCTGCACATGCCTTTTTTTTAACAGAGGGACTTTGCGGGGGATTCTTGAAAATAGATTAGCTTCACACAGACGTCTTCTAACTGTCACAGTACTTTACAGGTAACTCCAGACTGTCTTTGATCATCCTGGAGGTGATCATTGGCTGAGCCTTTG
>NW_020524901.1:0-105000 GCF_003368295.1 Carassius auratus | reverse complement strand
GGGAGAACCAGCCTTTCCTTCACGCCTGCGGCCGTGCTTACCTTCCCTGGCTGAGAAGACAGGTAGTGTGTAGGTCACAGAGGGTCGATGCATTTGCAGCCCTTCAAGTGCAGCTCATTTATCTTACTCTCATCCAGGAATAGATTCACTGCGCTCTCTCTCTCTCTCTCTCTCTCTCTCTCTTTCTCTCTCTCTCTCTCTCTCTCTCCCTCTCCCTCTTTCTCTCTCTCTCCCTCTCTCTCTTTCTCTCCCCCTCTGCCTCTCTCTCTCTCCCCCTCTGCCTCTCTCTCTCTCTCTCTCTCTCTCTCCCCAGCTGCTGGCCAGCAAAAATCCAATACTCTTAATCAAATATTAACTCCTTATGTCATCATTTGTGTTAGAGTCTTAAAGGATGGCACAAAAGTAATGCATTCTGGAAACTTTAAAAGTTTAAAAAAGTGAGTGAATGTCTGTCTGCTATTTAAAACACACACACACACACACAAATATATATATATATATATATATATATATATATATATATATATATATATATATATATAAACTGAATATATGTTTTATATTATGTATATTATATAAGGTAAAAGGAGATTTTCTTTCTCATTTTGCATTATATGTTTATTACTTTCATGCACATTTTCCCCAAAATCATCTTTACTGCAGTGCAGTTGAACTTTTTTTTGTCATTATTTTCAGTGATGAGTCTCATTAATTTTAATTACTGTGATGGTCATTTTTACTGTTTTAGAAAACATTACAAATAGTACAATAAATGCTGCATGTGATGCATAATGTATTAATAATTTATCAGAATATTTGGGTGTTCTTGAATACTGATAATAACTCTAATAAAAATATGTATTAATATGTTAAAGCAACAGAGAACTTAATGTTACTGCAACCCAGTCAGATAACATTCCCATCACTAATAAAATTATCAGCAAGATGTGAGAAACAATCTCATTACAATTTTACCCGTGTGTGTATTTTGTGAATGACTTTGACCCAGAACTATGAGGTCTAAATGTGAAACATTTATGATTTTTGAAATATGCATGGCCACATCAGAAGCTGTGTTGAAACTCCATCCACATTTTAGCACAGTAAAATACTAAATGTGTTTCACTGTCATGCTGTCCTGTTGTTAGTTCACCTAGGAATTATAATGTGCTGAAAATTTACTCACTTTCAGGCCATCCAAGATGAGAATGTGTTTTTCAGATTTTGGAGAAATGTAGCATTGCATCACTTGCTCACTAATGGATGCTCTGCTGTGAATGGGTGCCGTCAGAATGTGTTAAGTGAAGTTAAAAACAACCTAATGGTGGATTGGTTTCTTAACTGATGGACTGGAGTGGTGTGGATTATTGTGATGTTTTCATCAGATTTTTGGACTCTCATTCTGACGGCACCCATTCACTGCAGAGCATCCATTGCTGAGCAAGTGATGCAATGCTACATTACTCCAAATCTGTTCCCATGGAGAAACTATTTAAATTTTTGGATGAACTATTCCTTTCACACAATACAATCGTGAGTTTACAGTCAATATTTCCTTCTCTTTTAGAAGGCTACATTGGGAATATGACGGTGGTGAGAGGAAAATGAAGAACATTATGAAGGTAAACAGCCATAACAGCTCACATTTATTTATTAATTTCCAGAGCAACTCAATAGGTTCCCAGGTGAGTTAACTGTTAATTTGTTCTTGCAAGTCTTCCATCCTTAATTTGTTTCATAAATGAAAAGCATTGCATTGCTTAAGTTCACCTTAGAGAGCTTAAAATCAACGAACTGAGGTGAGTACAAAGTGTATCACACATTTTTCATTGACGTCTGAACTTCTGAATCTGAACTTCATTTCTGGATCTTGATTGCATGATCCTGCATTTATCGATTGAGTCCTGATGAGAGCAATTCATTTATAAACTCATATAATCACAATGTCCAGTCAAAAAAAAAAAAAAAAAAAAAAAAACACATTGACAGAATTGCATTGCTTAATAGTCCAGCATTAGAGCAAATAACATTCATGACTCCAACTTAAGATGCATAAAGCAGAGCCAAACACATAAAGCCAAATACTGAAACATTTCAAGGCTCCATTATATTGCACATAAATTGCTTGTCCCTCTTATAAGTTCACTCAGTTTTATATTTTTTCATTTTTTTATTTTACATATATTTATGCATGTTTTGGTTTGGTCCAATATTCCGATATTAATATATAAATGATATTATTTATATATGTATACAATTTGGCAATGTATTCATACATATATTATTTATAATTGTTATCAATATTTTCATTAATAATAATTTTGTGATTAATATATATATATATATATGTGTGTGTGTGTTAATAAAGTGTTAATTGTTTTTTATTTATTCATTTATAATATTATTTATATATTTATATAAATCATAAAATTCATATTATTTATTCTTAATATTTGTAATTAATATATTAATAACAATTATTAGCATATATGTATATTATTAATGACACAGGGCTCAAAAGCAGCGGAGCTTTTATTATGCCTCAGTCGATCGCTTCTGCTCCTTCTGGTCTTGTGTATAGCTATGTTTTAGAAAGTTTGGTTATAATACTACTCTGTGCGGTCATAACCCTTATATTAAAGAGCACAACATATTAAAGCGTCTTTGGGGTTTCCATGTTTTCTACAAAACAAAACCGGAAATAGAGGGGTTATGACGTCATAGTGGTCCATGCCACTAGTTAAAATCGCTTATTTCTCTGTTCAAAACATTTGTGATAATGTAATTACACAAGTCAGCTAAATATATAACACTGTTCTTGTGCTTTTTGGATATATTTTTTGTTGTTGTGCCTTTAAGGGTGTGCGCGCGCTCGTGAAAGTGTCTTTTGGTCGAGAGAGAGAGACCGAGAGGAACCTTCACAGACGTGCGAAGAGGGTCATTATAGTTTCGCTTTAGTTTACGTGCTTAGTTTTATGGCGTTAAACTACTATGGACAAAATTTGTCTGTTGCGCAGGCATTGTGGGTAATTATCCAAGTGCGCACTGAGCGGATTTTACGCGGAGTCGCCAGGAACCTACGGTGAACCCGCAACTCTCCAAACCTCGCATGACCGATCCGCCGGAGTTGAAAACTATCACAATCTTAAGGAAATAAGTCTAACAATTAAAAAAAATGAATATAGACATAAAGTTGGTGCTTCCACCTACGCGCGTTTGGTGATTTGTAAATGAGCAGCTGGTGTCCGGACCGATGTTTGGCGTAAACGAGCACAAACACAGAGCAGAAGCGAAGTGAAGAGACCCGTTTGGATTTTGGCTGCGCTGGAGATCGTTCATCATGGTGTCTGTGAAGCGCTTTAATAATGCGCGTGTCGACTGCGTGGCTCTGTTGTTCTGCCTGGCCGTCATGTGGGAGCTCGTTTTGGCTCAGAATGACACGGAACCCATCGTCCTGGAGGGCAAATGTCTGGTGGTTTGTGACTCGAACCCCGCCGACTGGAAGAGCTCGTCCTCGCCGCTCGGCATCTCCGTGCGCGCCGCCAACTCCAAAGTGGCTTTCTCCGCGGTGAGGAGCAACAACCACGAGCCCTCGGAGATGAGCAATAAAACGAGAATCATATATTTTGACCAGGTACGGCTGATTTGTATGGTTTTATGCAAATTATATTGAAATAAATAATATTTTGAATAGATTTTGACTTCGGAGACCGTCTAACTTGGGTGAAGCTCGTGGTTTAGACAAATAGTTTCGGGTTACACGTAATACATTTTTATCAGGCATTTTAAAAGTCAATTTATGTATGCTTGCACACATTACAGTTTTAACTACAAACAATTTTTTTTTTAAATAAAAAAAGACCTTTTGACAATACAGTATGTTGTCACACTATATGGGGTAAGTTGTCACAATGTCATTAAACAACCTATTATAGGCTCATCAGCAAAGTAAAAGACACTTGTGAATAAATAAATAAAAGCAAAAATATATAAAAAAGTACCAAATAGATCATTAATTTGACCAACAAATATTGTAAGTAAAAATCAGCACTGACCCAGTATTTAAAGCTTATTTTTTGCCTTCACATAACAGTAATTTATAATTTTTAAGTGAAACGTATTAGATAAATCAGTTAATTTTTCATCATTGTGGCAGGTCATAATGAATTAGCATTAGTTAATAAGGGTCTAAATTAGATTACTGTGATAACTGCATTAGGTCAATTATTATTTTGACTTTAATATGGACATTAACCTGAGTTTACAGAATAACGTGAAAACATAAATCAGCTGGGATGAATTTAAAATAAATAATTTGCACAAGAGTTCAGTTGTATAAATTCAGGATGGATTTTATGAACATATTTGTGCATGGAAGTACACAGGCATGAAACACCAGTGTTATAGGTCATTAATGATGAGCCAAAATGTCAGGACTGAAAAGGGCAGGGATTTGTTCTTATTGAATTGCTTATTTTTAGCCGTTTGTGGAGAAAGTGTTGGTACTACACTCATGCATTCACACGTTATGCTTAACTTCAGCCTTTAGCTTTATGACTGAAAAAATGCGATTTAAAACATTCATACATTTGCTGAATTCATGGCATACTGTATTTCAAAAGAACTTTAATATGCTTAGAAAAGCATACAAAAAAAAAGTGTGAATTTTTCTATTCCCTGCATGTTTTGATGCATCCGATTTCATTCAGTTAGCTTTCTAGGTCAAAGACGTGCTAGAGTTAATAAAGGAACGTCATTATGCAGGGTCAGATCCAACACAGAGACTGCATGATGTGCATCCCTGAAGAAAACTAAACTCTTTTATGACCAATATCCTTGAAATTAATTAAAATTTATGCTGGAGATGAAGCCAACGTGTTTTTGTGTTTCATGATTTAATTATTTCCTAAAAGGAAAAGGTGGGATTTTTGGAAATAACTTTTTCTCATCGTTTGCGCACACTCCTGTTGTTTCAAACCTGTCTGACACAGAGGAAAATATCTAGACTGTGCAATTAAAATGAAAGGGAACTGGAGATATACAGTACATCCTACTAAAGGATATAGCACCACAAAAGTGATCTAACATAATTTGTAAAAAATTTTTGCAAGGTTTCTTTTTGTGTGGAGCAGATTGAAATGTACTTCAGTATTCACTGACTGAAAGTGTGAAAAGTTAATTATTCACGCGGTCCATCTGTGAACAATTCATTCTTCTGAATCATATCTTTTTATCCGGGGAACCAATTAAATGTCATGGATCAGGCTGATTGATCTGACTGATGCGATTCTCATATTCAACTCACAGACTCAGTATTTTATCAGACATAAACTTTGATCTGTTCCTCACACAAAGGTATTGTATGCCTTCAAAATATTCACAGTAGTCTAGTGCATGACTACATTTATTATACTTTCATAGTGCTTTTGCATCCTTTTTGATGATTGAAAACTCCCCATTTATTAATTTATTTTTGAAGTTATATTATTGGAGTACTTTATGCAAGAAAATACTATTTCAGTACAAAATTTGATGTTTCATTCAATGTTTCAATGCACAATTTTTTTTTTTTGTTTTTTTGTCGATTGTCAGATCATGTGATTTTGACTCAAAATCTTGAACAAGAAACAGGTCAGACTACCCGAACATTCATCTCTTGCTGTTTTTAACGATGTGCATACTGTCATTGAGAATGTGCCATCAGGGTAATCAAACAATGGCTAGCAAACAGTGTGTTGTCGTCAGAAAAGACCCAAAAAGAGAAAAAACCTGACCGTGGACACAAATCTGGATTACATCAAGAGGCCAGTAAGAGAACTGAGGTCAAGTAGTTTTCATTTGACATTTTTTCACTCTGGAAGTCCCTTGAAGGAGTTTTATTGCCATAGCTCCACAAACATTTCCTCCACTGTAAGAGTCCATCTAGCAGGACCGATACCGTTGTCTCTCTTTGGTTTTGGCTGGTTTTAAAGCTTGTAGGAAGGCTCTTCTGTACTCCTATTGGCCAGTGTCACAGATGTGACAGAACCCTAAAAATGAGACATTCTAGTCTTTCTGTAGTGACGTTGTGAAAGGTCACGGATCGCTGTCGTCCTCTGTGACACACTACGTGAGATGAAACGATTGAATATTTCATGTATGAATCCCAATGAAACCCATCAAGCAGATCGTGCCAAAATGGGGCTGAAATCAAGTAGTCTGAACAGAGCTTTACTTGTCATTACTTTGTCAAGTCACCTTTATTTCTATTGCACTTTATACGATACTGATTATGTCAAAGCAGCTTTACAGTGTCAAACAGGAAAATAGTTTGTCAGTGATGCAAGGGGACAATAACGGAGTCATTGATGATTCTGTGATGTCATCTTCCAGTTCTGCTCTCTTCCAATAATGTCTGTGCACTCAGTCAAGTGTCCCCAACTAAACAAAACTCCATCGGTGACAGAAATGGAGAAAAAACCTTGGGATGAAACCAGGATTAGCCAGGGGTCCGGTCAAGGTGATGAGGTCTTCGCAGGGGCGCATCTTTGTAATTGGATTTTAAATTTACTAGCAATTTCTCAAATTCAACTCACCAACTCAGTGATTCATTCACACTGGTCACTTGAAATACTGTCAGATGAATTTTTGAATTTTCCAAAAAGCCATCATATTCCTTGAAAAGATTGGAAATATAGCGCACAACTCAATTTATGATACTCTTATGGTGCTTTTGCATCATTTTTAATGCTTAAAAGCTCAGTCTCCATTTATTGTAATGGAAAAAGAAAGATTATCGGAGTATGTTTCAGAAAAAAAAAATACTATTTCAGTTTTTCTACTTCAAAATTTCACGTTTAATTCAATGTGCTCCTTGCTCTTTCTTGTCAAATTGCCAAAAAAAAAAAAAATCCATTATTGTAATGGTAAACCAAACCAACTACACTGTAAAAAAATCAAATAAATAAGAAACACACCTGTAAATGCAATTATTTTTATTAAAATAGAATTTTCTTCAGTGTACATAATTCTAAATTTTTCTTTTCTTTTCCACAGAAGAAGGAAAGTCACATGGGTTTGGAACAAATGAATTAGCATTTTAAGATGATCTATTTCTTTCATTCCCAGAGATTTGGACAGATGGGTTGGGATTGAATTGTTTCTTTTTGCTGAGATACACAGGAAGCTGTGCCCTTGAGGAGCCATTATTCTCCTCTCATTGCTTTGCCTGCAGGAAAATGAAAAATACAAAGTAAAAGAAAAGAAAAGGGGACAGGCATGGACTGGCATGTCTCTTGCTCACGGGACGCCGCTGGGAAAGGCTGCTTGGAGCTCACAGACTGAGAGAAAGAGAAAGAGAGAGAGATCTGCCCTTGTGAATGTGCCAAGAGCTTTGTGAACCAACAAAAAAGCTCAGTGTTTGGGATGCTGAGTAATCCTAGTGGAAGATCACAGCTAGTTTATGTGCAAAGCCTTTGTTACCTTCACATAGCGAGTCCTGCGTCACTGCAGCGCTGCTCTATAAATATTCATGCATTATATCCAACAAGGTCCCAAAAACTGAGAGTAAAAGCATGTCTTATATTAAGTTTAATACCTGAAACATCACATGAAAATTATATTATTAGCATAACAGTTGAAGTGTGAAGCTGAATTTAATGTAATTAACTAGTGTCTTAGAATTAGCTTTACCTGACAGTTTTCCAGCATTATTTGAGATTTTATTCTTTAGTACACTGGATTTTACACTGTAAAAAAAATTATTCTTTCTCAGTATTTTTGTCTTGTTTTCCAATAAAATAAATAAATAAATAAAATAACCTTCTTAAATCAAGATAAGATTCACTTGAGAAGCCAAATGACTTAAAATTATTTAAAATTGCTCAAAATTAAATTTTAGCCTTAAAAGGTCTGCAGATGCAGGGTCGTAAAACAAACTTGTTTTCTCTTTTAAATTATGTTTATTTCTCTGACCCCAAAAGATATGTATTTTTTTCATGTTTTAGGATTAAACATTATAAAAAAAAAACAAAAAAAAAAAACAAGACTTAATATCTTCATTAACTTTGCTTCAAGTAAATATTGATTTAATCCTCTGATGCTGTTTGTGTGGCAGTCAGAAATTACAGATTTTTTTAAATACAATAATTAAAACAACCATACAAAGATTGGTTTTGTGGTCCAGGGTCACAAAATGAATCATTTTACATCGGAACTTTATTTGATTGAAAACTTTCTTTTCAGGTAAAAAAAAAAAAAGATTTTCAAAGTGCTCTCAGATTTTTAGTGAGTATATCTGTGATCGTTCACAAAAAGCTGAACTATGAATTCTCCTTTTGTTTGAGTTCTTCTTAAGGTTTAATAAAGCAAAGATCAAAAGAGAAAGTGCAATGTACAAATGTACCTTTGTGCATTCAGAGGGTCCATGTACGAACTCTGTCGACTCTGTGTCTACAAGGTGAAAACAATAAATACTTCCTTTTTTATGTCTACTTCAATCGCTTTTATAACATAACATAACCTAAAATTTCATCATTTTTGAGAACTGCGTTTTAAACCTGTCGTGGGACGTTTGGCTCTAATAACATTTGATTTGAGTTTAGTTGTCCTACATTTCTGCCAGAGTAGTAATTTTTTTGGGGCTAAATCTAGGAAGATGACATAGGTGGAGTTTAAGGTGTTATTATAATATTATAAAATTACCATGCAAAATGTGGCCCTGGAGCATAAAACCAGTCTTATGTCACTGGGCTATATTTTTAGCAATAGCCAAAATTTTAGATTTTTCTTTTATGCCAAAAATCATAAGGGAATTAAGTTAAGATAATGTTCCATGAAGATATTTTGTACATTTCCTACTGTAAATATATCAAAACTTAATTTATGGTTAGTAATATGCATCGCTAAGACCTTCATTTGGACAACTTTAAAGATGATTTTCTCAATATTTAGATTTTCGAATCGTTGTTTCTCGGCCAAATATTGTCCTATCCTAACAAACCAAACATCAATGGAAAGCTTTTTTTTTATTTTTTTTCAGATATAAATCTCAATTTTGGTCCAGGGTCACAAATAACATAAGAAGATGCATTGTTTTTATTATAATTTTATGCTATTTAAATCATTCCCAAACCCTGGAATTAAAATTAGGCCACGACTGCCCCACATTTGTTATAGTTCATGTTGCCATCAAAAGATTAAAGTTGAATCCTGAGTGTTGTTGCACTGCTGCAGAGAATTAATATTTAAAAGTCCACTTGTAAGCATGAGTGCATTCTTTTGTAATTGCACACTAATGTTTTTTAAAGATTTTTGCATCACAAGCACACGTATTTCACACACACACAAAAAAATATAAGATGTTTCATTGTAATTGTGTGTTACACTTTTTGCAGGTTCTTGTCAACATAGGAAACTATTTCACACTGGAATCCGTCTTTCTTTGTCCCCGGAAAGGAATCTACAGCTTTAACTTCCACGTTATTAAAGTGTACCAGAGCCAGACTATACAAGTAAGCACTGAATATATCTCTCACACCAAGAAAATATTTAATCAAATTCATTCAATTTCCTATTTGAGTTACATAATGAACAGAGTTAGAGAAATAGGAGACTGGGTAATATTTGAAGCCTGTATAAATATTGCATTTTAAATGTGTTCTCAGTTCATTACAATACACTGTATAGTCTGTATATTCTCATGAATTATTGCAATATATTATATTATTATAATCAAATTTGTTATTTGTCATGCAGGAACTTCTAATCAGTTTTCACTGCTTTTTCATACAAGGAAACTCATACTTTAGTTGCTAAAAACAGTTTCACATTTTTTACATTAACATACACACTTTTTTTTTCTTGATTAATAAGTTAGAATTAAAAAATCCATATTTTTCAAAGTTTGTTTTTTTAATTAAAAAGCAACAATTTCCTCAATTTATGAACTTGTACTTTTTAAACTGTCATTTAGAATTTTGCAATAAATGATTTGATGTTCTCTGTTTTCCAGGTGAATTTAATGCTGAATGGAAAGCCAGTGATCTCTGCCTTTGCCGGTGACAAAGATGTGACGCGGGAGGCCGCCACCAACGGAGTCCTGCTGCACCTCAACAAAGAAGACAAGGTTTATCTGAAACTGGAGAAGGGCAATCTGGTAGGCGGATGGCAGTACTCCACCTTTTCTGGCTTTCTTGTTTTCCCTCTGTAAAGCAAACAGAAAGACCTCCATCTTTGCTGTCCAATTGTCATTGTGTAACCGGTCTTTCAGCATTTATTGGAGGATCTCAAATGGAATCATAATTCCAGACATTCATTCAGCTGTTGTCAGTACAGACTACTGGAAAAAAGCAACAGTGACGGTGAATCTGGAGAGAGGACATCTTCTTCAGTGCAATATCGCTTTCTCCTGCAAGTCGTTCTTTGTGTCTCCAGGAGGTTCAGCACATTTTTTCAGACTCTTTGTTTGTTTCGTTGTAGATGTTTGTGTTGGTTTTCTTTAGCGTGTGGTTTTTAATGAAATGAGGAATCCTGATCATAATCTCTTAATATGGACATTTCCTCGCAGAAAGGAAATGCATGAAACATTCTGGCCAATTGAGGGTTCAATATTAAAAAAAAAAAAAGGTTATATGTTATAGTAATTAATAATTAATCAATTCTATTATCGCAGATGCAATTTAACTTTCAGCCCTATAGAAGATGTAGATGAGTTTGTTTGTTTGTTTATCAGAGCAGATTTTTAGAAATTTAGTATCACATTACTTGCTCGTGAATGGGTGCCGTCAGAATGAGAGTCCAAGCAATAATCCACAAGTAATCCACACCACTCCAGTCCATCAGTTAATGTTGTTTTGTGAAGTGAAAAGCTGCATGTTTTTAATATACAAATTCATCACTTAAGCGTTTTTAACATCAAGCCATTGCTTCTGGCTCATATACAAGTCCATAAGTGTCTCGTCTGATCAAAACACCGTTCAAACACCATTTACAAGCAAAAATAGTTTTAACCAAATATGTTTGATGTGAGACAATAGCACAAGGAGCTTTCCACTGAAGGAAGAATGGTTGATGAGCTCACATTTTGGTCAAAATCTACCGTTTAGGGTTAAAATGCCTGAAAGGGTTAGTTCACCCAAAATGAAAATTCTGTTATTAATTATTCAGCCTCATGTCGTTCCACACCCGTAAGAACTTTGTCTATCTTTGGAATACAAATAAATATATTTTTGATGACCCAAATGTTGTCAGATTTCCTTCCATTCACTGCCTTTGAAACTTCACCTTTGATGCTTCAAAAACTTCATAAAGACATCAGAAAACTAATCCATATGAATCAAGCGGTTTAGTTCAAATGTTCTGTAAATAATTAATAGTTTTTTTTTTTATGATGAACAGATTTAATATAGACTTTTACTTGAATGTAAACATTGTTCTGTATATGTACATAAGCAGCAGCTCATCCGAACCTGAATAACACACAAGAACTGAGCTCTTCCAGAAGCTCAAACGTTCAGCGTGACACACATGAAGATGAGTAATTAATGACAGGATTTTTATTTTGGGGTGAACTGACCCTTTAATGATAAATGTGTTTCTTTCAAACATTCACAAGATGTTCATTGATGGACTGGAGTGGTCTGGATTATTGTGATGTTATGATCAGCTGTTTGGCTGTTCGGCACCCATTCACTGCAGAGCATCCGTTGCTGAGCAAGTGATGCAATGCTACACTTTTCCAAATCTGTTCCCATGAAGAAACAAATTCATTTACATCTAGGATGGCCCGAGGGTGAGCAAATTTTCATTTCATTTTTGGGTGAACTATTCCTTTAACTGTTAAATGGCGAACCTATTAGCCTGACACAATGTTTTAATTTAAAGGTGTTTCCATTTGTTTCCATCCATCATGGTGGCAGTAATACATCAAATGAAACAAAAGAACATTATAATGGCTAGGTTTCTCAATGTGCTCCATACTTTCTACATTTCAAAAACATTGTAAGTATTGTCTTCTCCAACCTCCAAGATTGCAAGATGGAGATTTGCGCTGTGAAAATCACACCAGACAGCTTGTTTTTCTGGTTGCATTTGTGACATTACTTGATTTTGCATAGTTCCTTTGGTCAGTCGGGTGCTAAAACAACACAGCGTGTAAATAAACGTGGGTGCAATTCTTTCTTAACTTGCCTTGTAAAGAAAAGGGAGGTTATGTTTTTGTTTTCTTGTTAAAAATGCCAGGATCGTCTCAACAGGAAAATATGAAACGTAATTATTGATTTCCATCCTGTAATAATAAAAAGCTCATTTTCACTGTTAAGAGGTGTTAAAGGGAATATTTGTGTGATCCATTCAGTGATTTCACGTCGAGTGTTACAGCACAGTTTGCTTCAACAGAGTCTTTGACAGCATATGACAAAGCATCATGGGGAGGTGGAAAGGTGTCAATTAGCTCAGACAAGCTGCTGTAATACCCTTCAGTTAACTCTATTAGAAAGTGAACAGTGCATCACCGCACCATTCATATGCTTTTAGAATTACTGGCTGTCAATCTTGAGTCTTTTATACTGTGTGGAAGAAGTTACAGCAG
Organism: Carassius auratus; assembly: GCF_003368295.1. Lineage (NCBI taxonomy): Eukaryota > Metazoa > Chordata > Actinopteri > Cypriniformes > Cyprinidae > Carassius > Carassius auratus. The sequence goes on along the minus strand of NW_020524901.1, from coordinate 92,432 downwards.
AACTGTAGTACACTAGACGCCGGTTAGTTCAGAAATAATGATTTTTTATTTATTTTATATATATGTGTGTGTGTGTGTGTGTGTGTGAGTGAGAAAGAGATAGACACACACACACATACATATAAATACAGGTGTTGGTCATATAATTAGAATATCATAAAAAATGTGATTTATTCCACACTAATTCCATTCAAAAACTGAAACTTGCATATTATATTCATTATACACAGACTGATATATTTCAAATGTATATTTATTTTAATGTTGATGATTATAACTGACAACTAAGGAAAATCCCAAATTCAGCATCTCAGAAAATTAGAATATAACTTAAGACCAATTCAAAGAAAGGATTTTTAGAAATCTTGGCCAACTGAAAAGTATGAGCATGGACAGCACTCAATACTTTTACCTCAATACCTTTTGACTGAATGACTGCAGCAATGCGGCGTGGCATGGAGTCGATCAGTCTGTGGCACTGCTCAGGTGTTATGAGAGCCCAGGTTACTCTGATAGTGGCCTTCAGCTCTTCTGCATTCTTGGGCCTGGCATATCACATCTTCCTCTTCACAATACCCCATAGATTTTCTATGTGGTTAAGGTCAGGTGAGTTTACTGGCCAATTAAGAACAGGGATACCATGGTCCTTGAACCAGGTACTGGTAGCTTTGGCACTGTGTGCAGGTGCCAAGTCCTGTTGGAAAATGAAATCTGCATCTCCATAAAGTTGGTCAGCAGCAGAAAGCATTAAGTGCTCTAAAACTTTCTGGTATACGGCTGTGTTGACCTTCGACCTCAGAAAACACAGTGGACCAACACCAGCAGATAACATGGCACCCCAAACCATCACTGACTGTGGAAACTTTACACTGGACCTTAAGCAACGTGGATTGTGTGCCTCTCCTCTCTTCCTCCAGACTCTGGGACCCTGATTTCCAAAGAAAATGCTAATTTACTTTCATCAGAGAACATAACTTTGGACCACAGTCCAGTCCTTTTTGTAGTGAGACGCTTCTGGTTCTGTCTGTTGTTCAAGAGTGGCTTGACACAAGGAATGCGACAGCTGAAACCCATGTCTTGCATACATCTGTGTGTAGTGGTTCTTAAAGCACTGACTCCAGCTGCAGTCCACTCTTTGTGAATCTCCCCCACGTTTTTGAATGGGTTTTGTTTCACAATCCTCTCCAGGGTGCGGTTATCCCGATTTCTTGTACACTTTTTTTTTTCTACCTCATCTTTTCCTTCCCATCGCCTCTCTATTAATCTGCTTGGACACAGAGCTTTGTGAACGGCCAGCCTCTTTTGCACTGACCTTTTGTGTCTTGCCCTCCTTGTGCAAGGTGTCAATGGTCGTCTTTTGGACAACTGTCAAGACAGCTGTCTTCCCAATCATCGTGTAGCCTACAGAACTAGACTGAGACCATTTAAAGCCCTTTCCAGGTGTTTTGATTTAATTATCTGATTAGAGTGTGGCCCCAGGTGTTTTCAATATTGAAGGAGACAAAAGAGGAGCGACGACAGTGAAGGACGAGAGAGGTTTGTGTTTATTTTATTATTAAAGCTTTATTTTGATTGGCCAAAAATAAATAAATAAAATGAATAAATAAATAAAACCCAGGCCTGGTCCTCTCTCGTCCTTCCTCTTTTGTCTCCTTCGTGGGACTCGAGACCAGTGAGTGTAGCATGTGTCACTCATTTCCAATCACTCCACCGGTCTCGGCCCCGCCCCACTCGTCACATTGAGCCTTTTCACAATATTCTAATTTTCTGAGATACTGAATTTGGGATTTTCCTTGAAGTGAAGTGACATATAGCCAAGTATGGTGAACCCCCCCCCCCCCCCCCCGTGCTCTGCTTTTAACCCATCCAAAGTGCACCCACACAGTACTGTGTAATGAATGAATAAAATATACAAGTTTCACTTTTTGAATGGAATTAGTGAAATAAATCAACTTTTTGATTCTAATTATAAGACCAACACCTGTACATACATATATATACACAAAGAGCATTCGGGTTTGGATTGACATAAGGGTGAGTAAATTAGTGGGTGAACAATTCTTTGAAGTTTTGGTTTAGATCTGGGTTTTAATATTATAATTGGCTCAACCACAAGTTGGCACCTAATATATAATAACTCAGAGGATTAGTGAGAACTCCATACAAGCTATTAATGCATAAAGTGGCTCATGGTTTCAAAAGGTGCAATAAAACAAAAAAACATTTAAACATGCAATAAACATTTTCTATATTTCAGTTTATTAAGAATGATGTTTTAAGGGGGGGGGGGGGGTGAAATGCTATTTCATGCATACTGAGTTTTTTACACTGTTAAAGAGTTGGATTCCCATGCTAAACATGGACAAAATTTTAAAAATTAAGTTGTACGTTTGAAGGAGTATTTTTGTTCCAAAAATACCTCTTTCGGTTTGTCACAAGTTTCGGAAAGTTTTTTTCGAGTATGGCTCTGTGTGACGTTAGATGGAGCAGAATTTCCTTATATGGGTCCTGAGGCACTTCTCCCAGAAGAGCGCACGCTCCCGTATAGCAGAGCACTGAGAGCACAACAGACTTCACTGATCAGAGTGAGAGACCGAATTGTCACAAAAGAAGTGTGTTTTTGGTTGCCAGGGCAAGACAACCCTGCACAGATTACCAAAAAAAAAAAAAAAAACAGCATTAAGTGACCAGTGGATGGAGTTTATTTTTACAGAGCATCAACAGAGTTGTGCAAGTGTTTTTGTCAGGCGGTGAGTAAAACTGCTTCAAATATCTCTGTGTTGTTAACTTAGCTATCGGCGCGTAAGCACATCAAGTAAACAACATGCGATGTTGGCATCAAACTGCACTTTCCACATGTACAGCTTAAAAAAAAAAAGTTGCTATATGTCAAATAATTTTTCTTTTTTTTTTTTTTTTTAGCAGTTTTCACAAGTCAGTTGAAATGAGTAGAACAGACAGGTGTTCGTACATAACTTTCGATATGTATTGCACGTCAACAGACAGCAAGAGTTTTATCCTGCCCTTCAAGTATTATCTTTGTAAGAAAAGTGTTTTGGGCCACTAGCTTTGTAGATTAGTGTCACACATTACATGCACGTTCTTGCCTTTGACCACAATGAATTTGAAGTAGTGCTTATATCTCCACCTTGAAAATGCCAACTTTTCATCGGATTGCTCTTGACTTGCCATTTCTGCAGCTGCTGCGAATCTGTGCTGTTGCGTGTGTGTGTTTGGTGCCGCTGGCACTGGCGCGTTCCGGCATGTGTGTAAAAACACTGGCTCTGATTGGCTACCATGAAACATATGACTCCTGCCTTAGCTAATCATAATCGCTTATCTCGTCATTAACCCACCTCCCCACACTCGCTGTGTGAGCCAGGGGTGCGTTCGGATTGCATAGTTTATTAAATCAATGCATAGTTACGCACCGCATTTAACTTTCAGTAATGGTAACCGCGTTGTAACGATGGGAAAAGTAATTAGTTAGATTACCCCGTTACTGAAAAAATAACGTCGTTACCTAACGCCGTTCTTTTAAATGCCGTCATTCCAAACACTGGTAATGTCACAGCTTCCAAACGCTCTCAACGCAAAAGCTTACTCGCGCTCGTGATTCTTTAGCTCCGCCCACACGTCATGCCTCCAGGCGCTCGTGTTTTTACGGGAAAAATCAGAACAGACTATCTTTCTCTTATAAATATAATAAAACTAAAGACTTTTTGGAGTTATGAAGGATGCAGTACTACTCTATAGGTACTCAAGATTAACAGGATATTGAGTGAAAACGAGCATTTCACCCCCCCTTTAATGAGAGATTAACTTGACATTGAGTACATTTTCTTCAATGCACACACTTCAAACCTTCAGCTGTGTTCAATAGCTGCGCTTTATCAGTTTCCCTGGAAAGCCTTTCATATTGTCTGCCACTTAACAGATTCTTGCTAATTAATATATTTTTATTGAACAAACTCAATATTTGATAGATTAAAAAGTCAAAAAAGTAAACGTTCAATCAACCATGTGGCTATAAAAACTATAAAAACGCTGTGGTGGTTTGAGTCTTCAATTAACTTTAAGATTCAACACAATCTTTATGACTCGCACGGCAAATTGAATACCATGAGCCACATGTAAAAAAAATAAAAATAATATATATATATATATTGTTCCTCTCGCTTTTCACCCTGTATGCCAAATGTTGTATCCATCTTTGTAAATATTTTCATTCTCACTCTGTCACTATTTTTACACTATTTGTTGATACGAAGAGTCATATTTCATGAAGGACAGATTGGCCTGATTTTATCAATGATTTGAACCTGATATGTCACATGACTGATCTGTTGCTCAAACTGTCTGCCGTACATGTTTTATGCTCCAGTGAGCTATTAAATAGAAATCCATGGGAAAATCATACTGAACTTTTTTGAACCCACATGGCAAGGACCTGAGAAGCTTGTGACACAGTCTAGTTTTAATTTAATGTAAAAGACCTATTTTTATATTATTTATGATTTTATATCTGTGAATGGTCTTATGGTTATGTGCATCATGGACATGTTTACATCAAAGTTTCTTTGGTTGAAAACAATGGATTTCATACGTTTGCATTAATGGATTTGGTGTGACGAGAGAAAGACTTGCGAATAGGCTTTGCATCAATACTGAAACATTTCTTTCCCACATTCCTGAATGTCCAAACCGAACAAGAGACATTCAAGACTGAAACGGTTAAAAGCCTAAACAACAGAAGAAATCATGTTCGATGACATGGGGGACTTGGATAATGAAAACAAGAGCAACATCCGGTCTGTGTCATTGATTACTAATCACTGAAATGTGTGATTTTAACAAAAAGCCTTTAAACCATCATGTGTTTCTGTACAATTAAAATGAAGCATCTGTAATGAATATTTGTCTTTGTTCATTTTCACGGCTGATTTTCTGTGCATGTGAACACAGAGATTTGATTTGAAATGAGAGTATCTTGCACACAACATTATGTTTCTGTAACCTCAGATTCAAAGATGCAAGATTAAGTACACTCTCAATCCACAAACGAATTGTTGTTTGACTTGTCATTTAGGTCTTTCCTTGAAAATCTACAACAAAACTTTGAGAAACACAAGCATGCCATTTAATGTAAAACATTAACCCGGTGAATCAAGAACAGCTGGCAGCCAGTGTAGGCTTACAGGCTTAATTCTGCACATATAATGTTCAACCAAAACTGAAATTTACTAACATTTACTCACTCTCAGGCTATTCAATCTGTAGAGGAGTTCAGATTTGGAGAAATGTAGCATTGCATCACTTGCCACCAATGGATGCTCTGCAGTGAATGGGTGCCATTAGAATGAGAGTCCAAACAGTTAATAAAAACATCACAATAATCCACAAACAATCCACTTCAGTCTGTCAATTAATGTCTTGAGAAACGGAAATCTGTGTGTTTGTAGGAAACAAATCCATCATCAAGGCATTTTAAATTCATACTATTGCTTCTGGCTAAAATATGAGTTCTCTATTTACCTAGTGATAAAAGTCATCTTGTCTGAATCAGGAGAGAAATATGCACAGAACAAGCACCATTTAGAAGTCAAAAGAGCCCAAAATGGTTTTAAACACATATATTGATGGATTTTGATGCAGACTTTTTCATTTAAGAAAAGCAATATTATGGGTTGAGGAATCTTATGGATTATGAAATGGAGTTAAAATGATGGATGGATGGATTTGTTTCTTAGAAACATGTTGCTTTTCACTTCAAGCTGTTAACTGCTGGACTAGAGTGGTGTTGATTATTGTAATGTTTTTATCAGCTGTTTGGCCTCTCATTCTGACGGCACCCATTCACTACAGAGCATCCATTGGCGAGCAAGTGATGGAATGCTACATTTCTCCAAATCTGTTCCCATAGCAAACATTTACATCTTGGGTGGTCTGAGGGTGAGAATTTTTTTTTTTTTTTTACTATTCCTTTAAGATGCCATTAAATTTACAAATTGGCATGTGCAGATTCAGACATTTGAATAGAAAAGACTTGTGAAATTGCTACATACTCTAGAGTCTAGACCCACAGAAATATGCTTGGTTTGTAAGGGATTTTTGAATGAGTTGTGCTTCATAGCGTACAACCCTATTACCAATGGAAAATGTATATTTTTCTCCATGAAATATTGCGTTCATGGAGCAACTTATTTCTTTAAAGAAAATATTAACCCTAAACCCCAAGCCATAGCAACTGCATAGCAACACCCTGTCAACCATTCACAAAATCCTCACATCCTACATTGAACGTTTGATTGTATAAACACCAGAAATGTATTTAGAAAATCACAAATGTGGATTTTAAGCTTTCACACCAGTGTGTGACTTTAAAACCATTCCAGTCACTGTTTTAGCACATTATTTGTTAGCGAACACTTTTTGTTGCCAACAAAGGATATTGACTTGAAGAAAATCACTGAAGAATTCTTGCCGGGAGGCCTTTGGATATTGGCTAGGATATAACAATAATTAAAAATAGTGACCTAAAAAGACTGCTCTCCATACATAGTCAACAGCATTTTGTGAGTTATCCAGTTCACCACCTCAGATATATACGATTGACCACGGCATGTAGGTGGATCCTTTACAATCTGAGTGCTTTTAAAAGTTTCCCACTTAGCAGCTGAACCTCGCCGGGGTGAACAGCACCAGTCCAATTACTCTACGTATTAATTAACCCTTGAGCAACAAAAGCACACCGGCTGAACAGAGGCCTCTGTCCTGCAACAGCCAATTCTGCACATTTCACTAACTGACATTATGCAGAATCTGCACTTCCATCTCTGAATAATTGGTCAATTTGGCCATTTTCCCCTCACGGTTCAAGAATGATAAATATGTTGCTGTGGAGGATGAACACAATGGCCTGCCAAGAACCCAGCAGAAAACGAAGCAGGTAGGATGGATTTTACTGTGGGATGCTTGCAAAGTCCCTGTTTACTGGCCTCTCCTCATTTAATATTAAACACAAGAGTTATTAAAGCAACCATCAGAGAGAACTACTAAAAAAACGACAGGGATGGACTGAAAAAAGAGAAAGAGACAGGCAGAAGTGAAAAAATAACCCAGGAAATGAGCAGAAGCTGCGTAATGTTGTGGATTTGGGTGAATTTTAAAACTCACAGTATTGATTTGTCTGTCCATCTGGCTGTCCATGCATCACTTTTTTGATCCATAAATACATTTGTATGTTCTTTTTGAGCTGCTTATAAGCACAATTGACAGAATATATACAACTGAGTGTCAAAGGCACCATGACAAAGTGCCATCCAAATACAAACAGAGGCCTCGCTAAAGAGTTTTGGGCTCCAGTTCTGCTCAGTGCGTCTGCCGAAATGAGAGGGTCCTTGGTAATTATTGTCATGGATGAAATTATACACAGCTGGTGCAATTAGTCAGGAATGATCAAGATTCATTATTCATGCTGTGAGTCTTGCATTGTGCAAACAGCCAATTACATGACAGCGTGTCCAGATTGCACAAAGATTTATATAGGTGTGTGTTTGGAGACAGGTGTACAAATGTAATGTAATATTACTATACATAATAATTAGATTAATTCGAATTTGCTGTGTGTGCCCAATTTAATTAATATTATAATTATTATTATTATTATTTTTTAGTCTGTTTATCATTTGGTTTGAAAAGACTTGGATAAGAATGAGTCTTGCTTTTATTAAATTTTAAAAGCTGTCCTCATTCACTTTTATTTTTTTATTTTTTTTAGAAAGGAGTTATTAGGCTGTTCTGCTTCACATTTATGTGCTTTATGGAAGAAAGCATTACAGACACATCTAGTGCAGTCAAAATATGTTTGATTTGACCTCATGATTTGATTATATACAGATGCATCTCAATAAATTAGAATGTCAAGGAAAAGTTCATTTATTTCAGTAATTCAAATCGTGAAACTCATGTATTAAATAAATTCAATGCACACAGACAGAAGTAGAACAAGTCTTTGGTTCTTTTCATTTTGATGATTTTGGCTTACATTGAACAAAAACCCACCAATTCACTATCTCAACAAATTAGAATACTTCATATGACCAAAAACAAACAAACAAAAAAGAATAAAAAATTTTTTTTAGTGAATTGTTGGCCTTCTGGAAAATATGGTTATTTACTGTACATGAACTCAATACTTGGTAGAGGCTCCTTTTGCTTTAATTACTGCCTCAATTCTGCGTGGCATGGAGGTGATCAGTTTGTGGCACTGCTGAGGTGGTATAGAAGCCCAGGTTTCTTTGACAGTGGCCTTCAGCTTATCTGCATTGTTTGGTCTCTTCTCTCTGGGGTTCAGGTCTGGTGAGTTGTCTGGCCAGTCAAGCACACCAACACCATGGTCATTTAACCATCTTTTGGTTCTTTTGGCAGTGTGGGCAGGTGCCAAATCCTGCTGGAAAATGAAATCAGCATCTTCAAAGAGCTGGTCAGCAGATGGAAGCATGAATTGCTCCAAAATTTCTTGGTAAACGGGTACAGTGAGTTTGGTTTTCAAAAAACGCAATGGACCAACACCAGCAGATGACATTGCACCCCAAATCATCACAGACTGTGGAAACATATGGACTTCAAGTAACTTGGGCTGTGAGCTTCTCCACCCTTCCTCCAGACTCTAGGACCTTGGTTTCCAAATGAAATACAAAACTTGCTCTCATCTGAAAAAAGGACTTTGGACCACTGGGCAATAGTCTAGTTCTTCTTCTCCTTAGCCCAGGTAAGAAGCTTCTGACGTTGTCTGTGGTTCAGCAAATTCCTTAACACATCGGTGTGTGGTGTCTCTTGATAAGTTGACCCCAGCCTCAATCCATTCCTTGTGCGATTTTGCTTGACAATCCTCATAAGTTTGCGGTTCTCTCAGTTGGTTGTGCATCATTTTCTTCCGCACTTTTTCATTCCTCTCAACTCTCTGTTAACATGCTTGATACAGCACTCTGTGAACTGCCAGCTTGTGAAAGGTGTCAATGATTGTCTTCTGGACAACTGTCAGATCAGCAGTCATCCCCATGATTGTTTAGCCTAATGAACCTAGGCTGCTAACCCTATAACCTAACTGAAAGACCATTTTGATGGCTCAGGAAACTTTTGCAGCTGTTTTGAGTTGATTAGTTGATTTGGCATGTCACCATATTCTAATTTGTTGAGAGCGAATTGATGGATTTGTGAGCCAACATCATCACAATTAAAAGAACCAAAGACTTAAACTACTTCAATCTGTGTTTACTGAATTTTTTTAATACACAAGTTTCACAATTTGAGTTGAATTACTAAAATAAATGAACTTTTCGATGACATTCTAATTTATTGAGATGCACCAGTATATATACATTTGGGTGCTAGCTGCCCAAGAGTAAACACAACAAATTAGACATGTCTTACAGTTTCTAACTACCAACAGCACCTTCAGTTAAAAATTCTGATCATTTGGCTAATACAGCACAATAATTCCTCAATCCAATACAATACAAGCAAATCTAAGCACTTTGAGAAAAGAAACTTGGCTCAGGGCTCCAGACTTGAATTAATGTGAAAATGTATTATTAATTTGTGGAATTGAATATCACTGTTTTGTAAAATATGTCTGTCTGTTTTGTTTACCTTTCATTTTAGTGAACATGTGACATAAAAACAACCAGGCAATAAGCACACTAATGTCTCAGGAACCCAAAGTATTACAATTAACTTCTCCATTTCAAATGAAATATTTCAGAGAAATGGCATTTCAGCGAGTCAGTTGTGAATCAGACTTAGTGAATGAGTGCGATTGTTTCATGAATCTATTTGTAACTGAAAGTGAATCAGTTCATAGAAATCATTTGTAAGAGAATCGGACATAACAGGTCGCACATGTATGGACACGTATAGATGCTAGGCTACAGATTCAAGACTTCTGTAAATTCGATTTGAAATTATTACCATGTTTACTTTAGTCGTAGTCTGAAGCCACATCTGACACACATTGCCAGTACAAAATTTACCTTTTTAAACATATCAAATTAGATAACTGTAATCACCCTGATAGCACACATAAGTCACAGACTTATGAATGGCGAGAATGGCAGTCTGACCGCAAAATATTACACATTCCGCTTAACAAAGGTGAGCCGTCATGAACATGACTCCAGAGTTTTCCATAATGGCATTGGCACAGATCTTTGTTTTCATAATGGGCTTGTAGCTTCACTTGAGTTTAAGCACACAGAGGTGAGAGATGATATTCAGAATGATCGTAACAGAACAGACATGGCTTATAAGCTGCTTTCAGGTGCTGAATGAAAGACATAATGATTCTGGACAGAAATGCTTCTGATTTATTCAGACTACAGTCAGTCACTCTGACAAAGCAGCCGTGAGTCCTGTATTAAATTATTAAGAGATTCATGATGTAACACACAGGACATTCTGTATTTATCAAAAGATTAACAAAGAAATAACTGTTTAACCTTGACGTAGAGCACTGGAACAATGCTATCATTATTTAAAAGTTACAAGTGTATAAGTAAGTTGATTTAAATGTTTTTACACTAGAACAAAAACTAAATAGGCTAAATAAAAACTACTTTAGTTTTTGTATTTCCAATCAATTCTGGATGATCAGATTTAATTAATCTACTAAACCTACATTGTTTTGTACTTTGTACATTGTTTTGCGGCCAAGAAAAGGTGGCAAATGTGGGCATGTCATATAATAAGTCACATGATCACTTTAATGCCACTTGTTTGCTCTGGTCTCCACCTATTTGCTCTACACCAATGAAACTGCAAGAGTTCTTATTACTGGCAGCTGCCTGCACTGGGGTCGGGAATGATTATTTATCGTAGAATTAGATTCTCTTGATTATTTTGGTCTAAACCAAAAATAAAACGATAGGACTACATTTAGTCCTGGTTCACCTGTTATTTTTTTACAAGTTTACAAAACAGACAAATGAAGATCTGCTGCAAGGAAATGGTGGTTCAACAACTATACTGAAATGTATTGGGCAACATACCTTCTATAACAGGAAGAACCAGGTATGCTTCTCCTAATTTTGGTTTGTTTAGATGTCTTTTATGTGTTTCGCATTCATATTTTAGTAACTGCACCAGAGTTCATTTGGAAGATGAAAAGTTATCAGTCTGCTTGTTTGGTGCACACAAAGGTTCAGATGGCAGCATTCATACGTATTCAAATGAACAACACTAACATAGCAATCCTGTCAAAATTCATTTTTGTTTTTAGGCTAATCCAGCATGGCTTGCCAAAGACAGCCAGGCCACTGTAGCAGCTAGTTGTAACTTCCATCTTCCTCTTTCAGAAAAAAAAAATGAACTGTTTTAGTTTGAGGCTCCTCTGGGCTCGCTACTAGGTGTCTAAATGTTTCAACACCTTAAAGACATTTAGAGGCTCTTGTCTTTTTCTTTATTTCTTTTTTTAGGGAGTTTTGTACAAGTTTTAGAGGGCGATAATAAAGTGGAAAAAATATTTGCATATCTTCTCTGGGTATTTTATCACTGTAAGTGATCCGGCAACATTTCATTGTATTTTTGTTTCAACAAAGGTTTTTCAGACTTGCATTTCAAAAGAAGCAAAAGCTTGTCTGATAATACAATGATACAACACAGTTTTTACAAAAGTTACACTGTCTCTGTGAAACGTTGCAAAGCAAATGAAAACTCAAAGTCTCCTTTAGTTGATCTAAATGATGACAAACATAACTCCTATGATTGACTCCGTGCAAAATGTTAAATTTAACAGAGATTATTTCAATACATTTGTTTCTCTTGGAATTGCTTCCATAATCGTAACCCACTTGGTCAAGTTCAAAGGTTAAAGGCTCTTATTTAGATCGTTAAAGGATTTACCCTTGTCTAATATATTCAGGTAACACATCATCAAAGTCATCTAGAACATCAAGACCGTGGGAGTCGTCGGGGATGTACTTGTTTGGCATTTAATTATCTTCCTCTGATTTTAAATTAGTTTTCTTTTTCACAGCAAAAAAACTAATAGACAGTGCTGGATGATGAAAGATTAAAATTGCTTGTCTGGAGACAACCAAGAGACAGTTCTATATTCAAATCATATGAGATTCCCACCCACTGCTTTTAAAAAATGCTGAAAAAAACAAAACAATTGTATGGCAATTAAAGAGAGAATATGTGCTCAGGTTTGCAGGCAATGACTTTCCATGGCTGGGTTCTTCACTATAAATATTGTTTTGATTCTGATTCTTATTCAGAATGAAAATTTTAATGTTTTAATATCAGCCAAAAGCCCTTTGCAAATGAAATGTTTTAATGCATTATGGGGCGGTTCAGTTCTTCTTAGTTTGTAATTTATATTTTGATAGGATCAAAACCTTGCATCAAAATTGTCCGAAAACCAAAACAATACCCGTCCTTGTCTTAGGACAACTTTAACTTTTTTTAAAGTATACATTTGAATGATAACCCTGATCCATTCATTTATTGATTAATTGAAAATTAATGTCCGTGCACAATTATAATGTTAGCATATAATCATAAAAAATCTCATGGTAAAATCTGTGATGACCGTCAGACAGTATATCTCTGATCATGCATTGCTGAGACTTACGTAAGATTTTTGCAAAGAGCTTAACCTTTGTAGATACAGAAATTTGTATTGCTGCAAAATGTTATGTGCTCCAATTATTGGCTAATACTTCCCTCTAGTAAATTTATAAGTATTTTATTCAGCTGTGATTAGTAAATCCGAACATTTTCTTAGAGATTTCTCCTCTTTCCAGGGAAACCTTTTAGAAAGCAAGCTGATCAATCCTTTGAGATATAAGGACAGCGGATTGACTTGTTTGGTTCATAGAAAACTTGGCGACCAATCAGTTGCCCCTGAGGTTTCCCTCCATGAGCAAACATGCTTTCTCTGCTCCTTTTATGATAAATGACTCCTATGTCTCATCCAATAATCAAATGGTAGACCATAAGCTGGCCTTGGAATAGCCTGAGGACAGAGGGATAATATGTAACACTGTGACAGAGGACAGATTCAATTGTTTGCTGTTTATTGACACCAGAGGCATCTAGATCTAATTTATACAACAGTCAGGCCAGGTAACAGCAACACTTCCTGTGAATACAAACCTTAAATACTTAACTGAAGGGGAATAACATCTTGATAGAGGTTTACAAATGATACTAGCTGAGGTGGCTTGTATAGTTAATGTATACAATTATATCCCATATTTCTTATAATTAGAGTGGCTTGCTTATGTAAGCATCACTATTGTTATACCTCATATACTGTACTGTTAGTCTTCTTCCTCTAAGAAAACTTTGTGCTACAGACAGAAGTGAAGCTTCAAAGTAATTGCATTTATGATTTTTGTGGCAATGCAATGGACCATAAATTAACACAGAACTGAATTCCGTCATTTCATTTTCTTGTAATAAACTCTAAAACTCTTTACCTCCTTATTTTCTATTACTGCACAGTTTTATGCTGTTTTCTGCCTGCTGTTTCACTGGCTTCTTGACTTAACAAAAGCTGCTGAGAACAAAGAATCGTGGTCTGTGTGGATGAAGCCCCATCCATCATATGACCTCCTCCGAGACACGCAAACTACCGCGAGGAGAAGCGCAAAAGTGCTGCTGGGCTGAATTCTCATCTTTGTCTGCCATAATCTTTGCATTTGGGAGAGACCCATCAGTAAGTGAGATCTAGAAGCGAGAGACTCATGTTTCTGTCTGTCCATCATCACTTCCAAATCTCCACTGGAACAGCGGTGTGAATCGTCTGAATCGTCGTTTCATTGCATGATCTGTCAGATCAGGGGTTTCTCAATTAACTAATTGATGCAGATGAGTAAAAGGCAATAGTCGAGGGAGATGTTGATGTAGAGTGGTTTATTAGTAGTAGAACAAAGCAGATGGCATCTTTTACACATCTTCTTAAAGAGCTCATACCAGGAAACAATTTTTTTTCTTGATGTTTTGAAAATAAAGAGGTCAAAAAGTCATTTAGAGGTCAAAACTCCCCTATCAGTTTTATATATATATATATATATATATATATATATATATATATATATATATTGCCAAACACTTAAATCGTCATTACATCGTTGTGCAAATAGGTTGCGACAAATGACCGTCTTTATCAGTGGATCATTCATTCAACCAGTTCAATCGAAATAGGCCTACTGATTCACTCTGAGCTCCTGACTCGATGAACTGATTTGTTTAAAATGATTCGTTCAGGAACACACCAGTATTGTCCTGCTTGGAGAGGTTTCAAGAGTTTCAGCTGTAAATCTCGCAGTGGCAAAGTACTTGAAAGAGCAAAAGGCTACAATACACAATCTGATTTTTGTACTCTACACAATCTTAGTTTCTATTTCAAAGATTGTTGTGTGAACCTGTTCAAATGTAATTCTGGCTCTGAAAATCGTCTGCTAGCATTGTGAAGATAAGATCTGTTTTTGAAAACTGCAAACAAGCTTCCTGTACTGCATTTCATATGTGAAGACAATGTTTGCATGTGTCTTAAAGGCATAGCAGCATCTAAACAACACACACACACACACACACACACATATATATATATATATACATCAGGATCATAGAGAGTTGAAAATAAAACTTAACTTTTCTTTCTTTTTTTTCTAGTTCATTCCCCATTTATTTTATTCATATCAGTGGAACTTTGTTAAAATATTGAATGGTATATACAGTTATTGATTTATATGAATAAATAAATGCATAACCTGACGGGACATCCCACTATGTAGAGCTCCACCAAATGCATCCACGGATGAATATGACTTCTGAATGATGTAAATAATCAGTGAGTCATCTGTGATAAAATAAATATAATTTGTAAAATGTAGTAGTAATAATGATAATAATATTTTTATAGGAAAAAAAGTGTTTAACTTAACATCCTTATAGTTCTGGAGCATTGACATCAAATAAAAAATTACATGAACGAATGAATGATATAAGATTAGATTCTATATAATTTAAGGTCTAAATAATATGGTAAAGAATGATAAATAATGATTTTTAAATCCAATTCATATTGTAAATAACTTCTGAAATACCCAACAACAAACCCCTAAAATAATTAAAAGAATCTGATCTATAGAAATGTTCTTCCATGACCAAAAAGGATGTGTGAGTTTCAACTGAACAAAATCTGAATAAAGATTCTACCGCTCTACTTTTGGGAATCCTTTTCCTGAAAATGTCAAAAAAAGCCAAACCGATCTCACGGCAATTCGTACATTTTTCACAAGGTGGCTTATTCGTACGAATTCGTATGACCACACTCGTACAAATTCATACGATTGTTGCCAAATCGTACGTATTTTACGATTTGCACAATTCGTATGAATTTGTACGAATGACCTAGACCTAACCCCGCCCCTAAACCCAACCGGGTTAGCCACTGGGGTCGTATAAAATCGTATGAGTGAGGTCGTACAAATTCGTACGAATAAGCCACCTCGTAAAATAAGTACGAATTGGTCGTGAGATAGCATTGCAAAAGCAGACTCCAGAGAGGGAATTTGTTTGAGGAGAATACAATTTATATTATTTTATTTTTTATTCTTTTGGGATGTTTTGAGAGAAAGGGGGAGAATGTAAATGATCTAACTCAAGTTTGCAGGAACAGAAGTCGAGTTAACGGATGGCAGGTGCTTGTGTAAACTCTGACCTTTAGAGTCTTACATGGAAATGAAACCCACAAAGACGCATTCAATTGATCAAGGGTGACAGTAAAGGATTTACAATGTATGTTTTTCAAATAAATTCTGTTTTTGAACTTTTTATTCATGAAATAATCCATAAAATGTATCACGGTTTTCACAAAAAATATGAAACATCATATTTTCAACATTGATAATAATCAAAAATGTTTTTATTTAAGCAGCAAATCAGCATATTAGAATGATTTCTGATGGATCATGCAACACTAAACAAAGGAGTAATGATGCTGAAAATACAGCTTTGATCACAGAAATAAATGACATTTTAAAATATATTTAAATTCAAAAGTTATTTTTAATTGTAATAATATTTCACAATATTACTTTTTTATCAAAAATATGCAGCTTTGGAGAGCACAAGAAACCCTTAAAAAAAAGAAAGAAAAACATTTAAATTGTAGTGTACTTCTCAAGTTGAGCTGTAAACTGAAGTCAAGTCTTGTTCTGTTGCCCCTGAAAACTCTGCTGTGTTATCAGTTTGATTCAGGACAGATTTACACCCAGACGAATGCTGTCCGACAGTAAATATCACCCTTATCTTCATGTCTAAAAGTTTGTGTCTATACTGAATGTTTAAAAAAAAAAAAAATAATAAATAAAAAAACAATACATAAGCACATATGCTTCCAAGCAACTTAATACATGTCAGTGTCCCTGAAAATAACCATTATATATAGACTAGTTCTGCAGCATGTGTCAAAATAGGACAACAAACTAACTACAATAGCTGGTCAGCATATTAGACGTTTAAGAGTATAATAAAATGCACTAAAGGATGATCATTATCAAAACTCTGTGTGTGTGTATATAGAAGTTCATTTCAGTAATTCAACTCAAATTGTGAAACTCATGTATTAAATAAATTCAGTGCACACAGACTGAAGTAGTTAAAGTCTTTGGTTCTTTTAATTGTGATGATTTTGGCTCACAGTTAACAAAAACCCACCAAATCACAACCTGAACAAATTAGAATACTTCATAAGACCAATAAAAATAAATAAATTTTGTTGTTGCTGAGATGTTAACATAAGTCTGTATACTGCATAATAGTGAAAAACATGAATACTGTATTAATTAGAACAAATATTACTTCTATTAAGTTAAAAGTGTTTTGTGTGTGTTTGAAGGAATCGAGTGGACCATGACCCGTTTACGTGAAGAATGGAAATGCATTCGATTCTTTACATTATCCATGTGAAGTACAGCTATCTAAATGATTTCCATGCAAACACATATCACAGCAACTCATAAACAGGTGCTTACAGCCAGATCAGACACAGAACAAATGCACAGCCTCCTATAGTGTGATACACACACACACACACACACACACAGCAGGTGTAACTGATAGCATGGGAATCACAGCTCATTGCACAAGTAGGTAATGTGATTGCACATTTTTCTGGTGAATACAGTAAAACTGTCCTTTCGGTAATGTAATCAAATGACAATATCTGTCACACTGATTATGTAGTGTTGACAATTAGCATGTCATTACATTATCCATAAAATGATAGGGAGAACAGCATGTGGGGAAACTGAGCATTCTCTCAGCCAGAAATCACAGGGAATCCTGCGAAGTGCAGGAAAACATGCAAATGTAGAGCAACTATTGTAAGCATGAGCTGCACTTCTCATCAGCATATGCAGATGTTTAACGGAGCTAGAAACTCAGCTAAATTTGTGCTTATTTGCTTCTAGGAAAGTTTTATAGCAATGCAGGATTCACATTTACAGTGAGGAGCTCAGTGCAAACTCATTGATACCAACACTAGCACAAACCTATATAAATGAAAAATTATTCAAGAATTATGAGAAAGACAGTTATGACATTCAAATTTAGAATTGTGAAAAATATAAATCTGATAAATTTAGAATTATGAGAAGACAGTTCTGATATACAAATTGAGAATTGTAAGGGGAAAAGACAATTAATTAGATTAAGAATTGTGAGAAATAGAATTGTGTGATGTAAATGTAGAACTGTGATGGGGGAAAAACTGGATTATGAGATATAAATTAAGAAATGTGAAGGAACAATGTAATTATATGTAAATGTAGTATTGTGAGGGGGAAAATGAATTATTAGATATGAATTTAGAATTTGTCTTTAAAATATAATTGAGCTATAAATGTAAAATTGTCAAGAAAAAAATGAGTTGTGAGATGTTAAAGCAGAATTGTTAGGAAAAATACAGAATTCTGAGATTTAAATGTCGCAGTTAACTTTTTATACTTCAAGTTGTCACTTAATACAATGTTGACTCAACATTTACTTTAAGTTAAAACTAATCTCTCTCTTTGAAAAATATTAGATTTGTCCCTGATGTTGTATTTCCCACCCAGGGGCGGATCTACCGGGGTGGCATAGAAAGCATAAAAGAAAGCCTTGCAACACCTGCTGCCAATCTTTCATGATTCGTGATCCCGCTCCCGAACTGATTCAAATGATTGGCGATCCCCAAACTGACTCAAATGATTCGCGAATCCGCTCCGAACTCCCGAACTGACTCAAATGATTCACGATCCCGCTCCGAACTCCAGAACTGGTTCAAATGAATCCCGCTCCGAACTCCCGAACTGATTCAAATGATTGGCGATCCCCAAACTGACTCAAATGATTCGCGAACCCGCTCCGAACTCCCGAACTGTCTCCAATGGTTCGCGATACCACTCCGAATTCCCAAACTGACTCAAATGATTCGCGATCCCGCTCCGAACTCCCAAACTGACTCAAATGATTCGCGCTCCCCATAACTGACTCAAATGATTCGCGATCCCACTACGAACCCCCGAACTGATTCAAATGATTCGCCATACCCAAATAGACTCAAATGATTCGCGAACCCACTTTGAACTCCCGAACTGACTCAAATGATTCGCAATCCCGCTTCGAACTCCTGAATCTGCCTAGGGAACCAACTCCCAAAGGGGGCACCATCCCAGTTGCTCCAAAAAAAAAAAAAAAAAACACATAGTTGGCTTGACTTGGACGTTGGACGAGTCTCAAATTTAGGGACCGTCTCTAAAGTTACATGCGATATTACACTTTTCTAATGTCATTAGCATTTGAGGAGAATGACTTATCGTCATAAAAACAACTGTAGCCTACTTATGTAGGTGTCAGATATAATGCACAATTGAATTAAATGTTTGATATTTATTAAAATAATCTGTAAATCATATGTAATTATGCTACTCTTTCACATAGGCTCAAAAGCAAATTTGAAGCTCAATAGCATTTGAGGAGAGACTTGCAGTCATAAAACAATTGTAATGTTTTCATTTAGGTGTCAGCTACAATGCACACCTTATACATTTTTGATATATATATTAAAATAAAGTATAAATCATTTAGGAAAAAATGAGTCCCTTTTTCACTTTCAGGCACATTCCTGTGAAAGTGTTTTTATTATTTATTTTTATTTTTTTCAGGTTCCCTTACGAAAATTACCCATGGTTTTAACAATAACACCACAAATCATAGTTCTTGTAGCCATGGTAACTGCAAATTAACTATGGTTTTGTTACTTCAAATAATAATTTACAAAGTATTAATATACTGTAATATTTTTGTTGTTGTTGCTATAAAAACAGGCCTAAACCATCAATAGCCTTTAATATGACTTAAAATGCATTATATAAAAAAGAGGCAATAATGATTGGTAAATAATAACACTGTTAAAATACATAATGTAGGCAAATACAAAATAAACAATTTATGTACATGTTATGACAAATGCCATGTGATTGCTGCTGTTACACTTACAGGACAATCAAATCCTTGTTTAGGCTACTGACCAAACATTTAATTCATATTCACTTCATCTTTCATTTTTGGCCACCTTTTTGCTATAGATGACACAGCCTTGTGTGCATATCACAACCCTTACAAAAATAAACCATGGTTTTATCATAGTAAAACTGCTTAGTTTCCTTTTGCATGATTTCTCAATGCTTGAGACTATAAAATAAATTAGAGTCATAATAAAGTTATAGCCATAGGTAAATGTCGAGAGCTACAATTGTGATTTGTAAATAATACAATTTATTCATTTAGTTTTTTATTTGATTAAAGTTCTTTTTTCACCCTTATACTAGGTGTTTTTTTTTTTCATCATCATATTTGAGGAAGGGGGACACAACAATACATTCCTGCTCACGGCACCCATTTGGCCAGCAGCGGCCCTGAAGGTGTTGTTATGCACATCTATGAGAATGTGTGCTCTACCACACACACACACACACACACACACTGAAGCACGCGTGGTGTTTTCAGCTCTTCACTATATTGTGGCATGATGTATGCTATATGTGCACGTCAGCACACTATGAGAGGATTTCACCATTTAATTTGATAAAACTATCATCATTCATTCGTATCGTATACACAGACTGACAGTAACGGCAATGTCTTTACCACAACCTGTCAAAATAAAATTCCGGTATAACTTTGAAGACATTCAAACAGAAATATAGTACTATTGCACAGAGTATGCTATACTTCAAGTAGGCCTATTAGCTAATAATAATAGTTTATTAAAAAACACAGAAACTCTGTTTACAACCCACCAAAATAAACGTTTGGTCCAACTCAAAGAAATTATGTAAGAAATTGCTTAGTAAAATTTACTTAAAAGATATACTAAAACGTTATTTTAAAGGAATATCACACAAGTTTTCATAGAAGTTTTAATTTAAACTTGCCAAAACAATTACACCATATTTTTCAAGAACAATTTCTAAAAGTACATTTGTATTTGTGCCTATAATGTTTAATTATTTATTATTATTGTCAGCTAATAAAACCTATGCTTCAGGGACCATATTCATATAACATCTAAATCTAAATGTAGCTCTTGACTGGTTGAGTTAGATGATGATTAACACTAAACAGCAGAAAATCAGTTGAGTCTCCCCAGCTGGAAATGTCATTGGCTGTTAAAATCTTGTGTTTCTTATAATAATTTGACATATTGATAACACTGAATCTTTTATAATGCTCTTAATTACATGTTGATGCATACTGTATGCATTAGTGAGTGTGGTGGTGCTTATGGGGTATGATCACTTATTCCTTATTGAACTGTTTCAAATACAAGACATTAATTGCATGAGAATAAGTTTGTAAATGATAGCCTGTGTCCTTTTGTAGTGTGCACATATATTTATCATCAAACTGTGATAACTGTGACTAAATTCAGTATATATACGCCTGCCATATGTTGCTACCCCTCAAAAATTCCTGCTCCCTTCTCGCCACCCCATCAATATTTTTCTAGATCCGCCCCTGGTCCCACCAAAAATCTTATAGAAAATTCTAAAGCGAAGATTTTCATTCTCTTTTTCTCCTAATTTTGATGATGCAGTTAATTGACCTGTCATGAGGAGCACTCCAGCGATTACATTTAGATTTTATTGCTTTTTCCTGAGTACCTTTCATCTCGCTCAAGTGATTCATGCTGGTGGAATCAGAAGAGGTTCGTTTTTCTTGTTTTTTTTGCGCGATGTGATCTTGGAAATCAAACACATTCATTAACTTGAAGACTGGTTTGCTACAGTGAAAATTTCAAGAAAAAGAACTCTTGAAAACTTTTCTTATGAGAGAACAGTATGAAAAAGTACAGAAATCTTAATAAACATTTTTTAAATGCTTATAAATGTACATATATTTATTATTGATGTAAGATTTATAAAGTATTCATATATAAATAAAACATATTTTCTCTTAGATTTCTGGGTTTGTAAAGTTTTTAAATCTTAATAATTTTCTTTATATAAATATAGATATCAAATCTTCAGTGAGTAAAAATGTCAGTATGAGCTCATCAAATATTTCACAGCCAAGTGATCACTAGTGGACTTTAAAAAGGTATGCACGTTTAAAATCTAATTTGTGTCACATACTTGAAGGAATTTTGAAAGAAACATGACAAAAGTGATGCATAAATGACAAATAAATTAGAATTTTTGGAATGGGCAGCATTGAAGGGAACAATTTTTGCGAGTTCTTGCTCAAAAATAAAAAATGGTTATATGTATCTAGCATTTTTAGACATCACTAATGAATATTGCTAGTTTTCGTCAGTTAGTGCAAAATCTAAGATGCCGTTTCATGACCACTTCCCCTTCAGTCGTGCAGAGCACTCTTCATATGCCAGCAAACAGACCAATTATTTCTTTTGGATTTTTATTTGATTAATGTAATCAGCTTGAGTTGTTCAAGTAGCTAGACCGTTCTGAGAAGCTCTTGAGTGCACTCCATTGACACTCACCTAATCAGGGCCTCGCTCTCTTCAGCTCTCACCTCCGGGACGCTCGCGACTCAGCAAACGCATGTGTGATTTGGGTGTTAGGTGCTAATTTAGGCCTTGTTTGAAATGCATAGAAATTATTATAGTTGGTAGGTGCTGGAAGTCTGCAATTAACTACAACAAAGTGTGAAACGTAACATTTTCAAATCAAAGTTTCAGATCAAGAATAACTACAAGCAAGCACATTCATAAAAGAGCAGGTTCGATGAGGGCGCATATATTTTCTGCAAATGTTCATTTTTGGATAAAATATTCCTTTATAATGATGCTTACATATACAGCATTACACTGGTTTTCAAGCAGATGAATGGGTGCCGTCAGAAAGATAGTTCAAACAGCTAATAAAATCATCACCATAATCAACATCTAGTATGAATATATTCACAAATTACTTTATTGATTTGGAGAAATGTAGCATTACATCACTTGTTCACCAATGGATCCTTTGCAGTGAATGGGTGCCGTCAGAATGAGAGTCCAAACAGCTGATAAAACATCATAATAATCCTCAAGTAATCTACATCACACTGCTCCAGTCCATCAGTTAACATCTTGTGAAGCAACAAACTACATGTTCATAATAAATCAATTAAGAAGTTTTAACGTTAAACTATCACTTTTGGTCAAATTATGGCAGATGCAATGGTTTGAACTTTAAAAACACCTTGATGGATTGGTTTCATACAAACATTCTCATTCTCTCATTCTGACGGCACCCATTCACTGCAGAGCATCCATTGCTGAGCAAGTGATGCAATGCTGCATTTCTCCAAATCTGTTCTGATAAAGAAACAAACTCATCTACATCTTGGATGGCCTGAGGGTGAGTACATTTTCAACAAATTTTCATTTATGGCTGAACTATTTCTTTAAGTCCACATGCCCCATTAAACGCCATTATTCATCAGAGCACCATTAAACGCCGTTCACATGCTCTTCATGCCATTTCACTAAGAAAAAAACCTGCTCTTTCCCCTTGGATAACCTAAGATTGTTTCAGAGAAACCTTACACACACTCTTACCTCCATCCTTTGTGTAAGTCAAGAAAAATATACCATATAATTAATATTTTCGTACTTTCCAAATGTATAGCAGTTCACTTTGCTGTCATTAAATCAGAGAACTGCTGACTCACTGAACCCAAAATAATGGCTGGCGAGGTCAGTGTCAGATCCTCTTCAAATGTGCCATAAGAGTGACAAGTGATAGAATATATTATAGCGGGCAGCTGAAAGCATGCTGTCAGCATTTGCCACACAGATTTGCAGGTATTATATATTATGTGAATTATAGAGCATGCTAAGCATGTCAATGAATATCACTAAGGGGATCCGTAGATTAAGAAAAAAAAGCAGTTATCTTCCAATTTGCTAAATTTCCTTTCCGAATCCATCCGTGTATCAGAGAAATCAAGTTCTAAATCCAATCTTGCACTTTCCTAATAGGAAGTTATTCTAAGCAGTCAAGTGTTAAAAAAAATGTAATTGGGTGAAAGATACAATATTAATGTGTTAACTTTGGCAGTCCTAATATTAATCTGAGAAACAAATATGAGAAGTACTTTTCCCAACATATGTCAAGTGTATTTGTCCAGGAAAAGCGCCTGGTGTCTTAGAATAGAGCATTGTGGATTTAATGATTCTGTACATTGTCTGAATTTTCAGCCTTGGCAAGCAGATGTCCAAGACTGCTGTATGAGTTCGTATTTTTGGGCCAAACAGAGACAAATTACAGCTTGGCAAGGCGTCGTGCATCTGTGATTTTGGAACAGGTGTTAACAGACCTGAAGATGCATTTTTATTCGACATCAATGTGAAAAACACAACCTGTGCAGGTTTTCTGCTGCAGACTAATGTAAATTAATGACCATGTGGCGTGAAAAAACATCCTCATTCCATTTTTCACAATACACATGCTACAATACAAAGACTTAAAGGTGTTGGTTTTAAATGTTTCTGCATCTGTATTCTAAAATGTCAACCAGTTTTCGAGACAAGGCATTAAGTATTGTGTAAAAGAGAGGAAACCTGGCCTTGTCACCATAAAATGCAAAAAAATAAATATATATTGTGGCGAGTGGGGCGGGGCCGAGAGGCGTGGGAACGAGGAGTGAGGCCAGGTGTAGTGATTGGAGATGAGCTACACCTGCGCCCCACCGCCGGTCTTGAGTCCCACGTAGGAGATGGAAGGATATAAAACTGGAGTGACGACCGTGAAGGACGAGAGAGGACCAGGCCTGGACAATAATGTTTTGGTTTTTATTTGCGCGCACCAGTCGTCCGCGAGGGGCTGGTGCGCCGTTTTGTATTTATTTTGAATATTAAAATTATGTTTTGATTGTGCGCCGGTTCCCGCCTCCTTCTTCCCGATGATTAGGGAGTTTTTATCGTTACATATATATATATACACACATTACAATTATAATAATTAAAGGGATACTCCACACCAAAATGAAAATTGTGTCAGTAATCACTTACCCTCATGTTGTTCCAAACCCGTAAAAGCTTAGTTCGTCTTCAAAACACAATTTAAGACATTTTGGATGAAAACCCGGAGGCTTGTGACTGTCCCATAGACTGCCAAGTAAATTACACTGTCAAGGTCCAGAAAAGTATGGAAGACATCATCAGAATAATCCATCTGCCATTAGTGGTTTAACCATAACGTTATGAAGTGACAAGAATACTTTTTGTACACAAATTAAACTAATATAACGATTTTATTCAACAATTTGTCTCCTCTGTGTCTCTCCCCATCAGCATAGCACCATTTTGGAGAATATGATAAACAATGCTTTTCATACCTTTCTGGATCTTGATAGTGTAAGGTTTTTTATTTTTAATTTTATTAGGTTTTTTTGTTAGTTTTTTTTTACCTTTAACCTTTAACTCATGCTGTTACTGTGAAAATATATAGTATTATTTTAATTGTAAAATTATTTAAAAATTGGTAGTATTTGTTGTAATGTTTTTTTTTTTTTTTTTTTATCACTGTAAGTGAGAATACGATGAGAATCATAGTCGAGAATAATAGGAATTACAAAAAATAAAGACATTTTAAAAAATCTGGGAACATATATTATTTGGAAATATGGTTAAATAATTTTAATAGTGCAAGAAAATCTGAAAGACACTGAAAAGTGACCTGGGCACATTTTGTTTTAAGATCATCCCTCTAATGAAATGAATTTTATCGAAATAAAGATGCAGCATTGATATGCCTTGAGAATCCAAGCTCCATATCAGTCTGTATTTACTTTTCACTTTCATGTAGTTACATTTTGAGAGCTGGACCAGGTTAATACAGCTGGGTGCTTGGGAATGACCCCTGCACAGCAGCTAGCAGTGCGAGACTGTTTGTCCCATGCTAGGCTAGGTTTTGCCCTCCAAAAGCCCTCAATTCAATCAGCTCCTCTTCCAGCAGCGGGTCCCTGCAGAGACCCGGAGCTGCGTAGGTGAGGAAGGTTAAGAGCGAGAGAGAGGAACCACTAATAATATACTGAGGCTTAGATCACCTACGCCGAGGCACTTTTTCCAGCCTGGGCAAATTAGCTTTTCATTTCCCTTTCAGAAATCAGAGCTCGTCACGGCGCAGGGACGCCACCGCCGCCGGTGAACACGCTGCATGCTAAACTGTCTCTCAATCCCTCGCTCTGTCACAGACTGTCACATTCAGAAAAACAGGTCTATAACACATGAAGATGAGAGGATGGTTTAAAACCGAAACGTTCAAGCCAACAAGAAATCCACAATTTCACTTGGATCCACGATTATCTGACGGGCAGGCCACAGTTTCAAGATTTTTTTTATCTGTCACTTTCATGGTTTATGGAGAGCATATGACCAGCAGTGAAATGTTAGTTTGTGAGATTACAGGGTTATTTGTCTGAACATCTGAGAAGTACAACATCAGGGCCCCCAGGGAACTCTTCTATCTCCTTATCTGAATTTGAAGCTCATTATTTAATATTTAAGAAGTTGCATTGAACTTGAAGCTCATTAAACTTATAAATTTTATACTTGTAAAAAAAAAAAAAAATGGACAGAAGTAATTCAGGTAATGGAAGAGAGTAAGAAATCAAATATAATAAGATACAAAATATAGTTTTGGGTATATGACCTGCTACTTAGTAAAGATGAGTTATTTATTAAGAATACTGAGATATTCATTTAGAATACTGAGATATTTATTTAGAATACTGAGATATTTATTTAGAATACTGAGATATTTATTTAGAATACTGAGATATTTATTAAGAATACTGAGATATTCATTTAGAATACTGAGATATTTATTTAGAACACTGAGATATTTATTTAGAATACTGAGATATTTATTTATTTAGAATACTGAGATATTTATTTAGAATACTGAGATATTTATTTAGAATACTGAGATATTTATTTATTTAGAATACTGAGATATTTATTAAGAATACTGAGATATTTATTTATTTAGAATACTGAGATATTTATTTATTTAGAATACTGAGATATTTATTTATTTAGAATACTGAGATATTTATTAAGAATACTGAGATATTTATTTATTTAGAATACTGAGATATTTATTTAGAATACTGAGATATTTATTAAGAATACTGAGATATTTATTTAGAATACTGAGATATTTATTTATTTAGAATACTGAGATATTTATTTATTTAGAATACTGAGATATTCATTTAGAATACTGAGATATTTATTAAGAATACTGAGATATTTATTTAGAATACTGAGATATTTATTTAGAATACTGAGATATTTATTAAGAATACTGAGATATTTATTTATTTAGAATACTGAGATATTTATTTATTTAGAATACTGAGATATTTATTTATTTAGAATACTGAGATATTTATTTAGAACACTGAGATATTTATTTAGAATACTGAGATATTTATTTATTTAGAATACTGAGATATTTATTTAGAATACTGAGATATTTATTAAGAATACTGAGATATTTATTTAGAATACTGAGATATTTATTTATTTAGAATACTGAGTTATTTATTAAGAATACTGAGATATTTATTTATTTAGAATACTGAGATATTTATTTAGAATACTGAGATATTTATTTATTTAGAATACTGAGATATTTATTTATTTAGAATACTGAGATATTTATTTAGAATACTGAGATATTTATTTATTTAGAATACTGAGATATTCATTAAGAATACTGAGATATTCATTTAGAATACTGAGATTTATTTAGAATACTGAGATATTTATTTAGAATACTGAGATATTTATTTAGAATACTGAGATATTTATTTAGAATACTGAGATATTTATTTATTTAGAATACTGAGATATTTATTAAGAATACTGAGATATTCATTTAGAATACTGATATTTATTTAGAATACTGATATATTTATTTAGAATACTGAGATTTATTTAGAATACTGAGATATTTATTTAGAATACTGATATATTTATTAAGAATACTGAGATATTTATTAAGAATAATGACATATTTATTAAGAATAATGACATATTTATTAAGAATAATGACATATTTATTAAGAATACTGAGATATTTATTTAGAATACTGAGATATGTTTTAGAATACAGAGATATTTATTTATTTAGAATACTGAGATATTTATTAAGAATAATGACATATTTATTAAGAATACTGAGATATTGATTAAGAATACTGAGATATTTTGTAGAGAGATATTTATTAAGAATAAAGAGATATTTATTTATTTAGAATACTGAGATATTTATTTATTTAGAATACTGATATATTTATTTATTTAGAATACTGAGATATTTATTTATTTAGAATACTGAGATATTTATTAAGAATACTGAGATATTTATTTATTTAGAATACTGAGATATTTATTTAGAATACTGAGATATTTATTTATTTAGAATACTGAGATATTCATTTAGAATACTGAGATTTATTTAGAATACTGAGATATTTATTTAGAACACTGAGATATTTATTTAGAATACTGAGATATTTATTTAGAATACTGAGATATTTATTAAGAATACTGAGATATTTATTTAGAATACTGAGATATTTATTTATTTAGAATACTGAGTTATTTATTAAGAATACTGAGATATTTATTTATTTAGAATACTGAGATATTTATTTAGAATACTGAGATATTTATTTATTTAGAATACTGAGATATTTATTTATTTAGAATACTGAGATATTTATTAAGAATACTGAGATATTTATTTATTTAGAATACTGAGATATTTATTTAGAATACTGAGATATTTATTTATTTAGAATACTGAGATATTCATTAAGAATACTGAGATATTCATTTAGAATACTGAGATTTATTTAGAATACTGAGATATTTATTTATTTAGAATACTGAGTTATTTATTAAGAATACTGAGATATTTATTTAGAATACTGAGATATTTATTTAGAATACTGAGATATTTATTTATTTAGAATACTGAGTTATTTATTAAGAATACTGAGATATTTATTTATTTAGAATACTGAGATATTTATTTAGAATACTGAGATATTTATTTATTTAGAATACTGAGATATTTATTTATTTAGAATACTGAGATATTTATTAAGAATACTGAGATATTTATTTATTTAGAATACTGAGATATTTATTTAGAATACTGAGATATTTATTTATTTAGAATACTGAGATATTCATTAAGAATACTGAGATATTCATTTAGAATACTGAGATATTTATTTAGAATACTGAGATATTTATTTAGAATACTGAGATATTTATTTATTTAGAATACTGAGATATTTATTAAGAATACTGAGATATTCATTTAGAATACTGAGATTTATTTAGAATACTGAGATATTTATTTAGAATACTGAGATATTTATTTAGAATACTGAGATTGATTTAGAATACTGAGATATTTATTTAGAATACTGATATATTTATTAAGAATACTGAGATATTTATTAAGAATAATGACATATTTATTAAGAATAATGACATATTTATTAAGAATAATGACATATTTATTAAGAATACTGAGATATTTATTTAGAATACTGAGATATGTTTTAGAATACAGAGATATTTATTTATTTAGAATACTGAGATATTTATTAAGAATAATGACATATTTATTAAGAATACTGAGATATTGATTAAGAATACTGAGATATTTTTTAGAGAGATATTTATTAAGAATAAAGAGATATTTATTTATTTAGAATACTGAGATATTTATTAAGAATAATGACATATTTATTAAGAATACTGAGATATTGATTAAGAATACTGAGATATTTTTTAGAGAGATATTTATTAAGAATACAGAGAATTATTTAGAATACAGAGATATTTATTACGAATACTGAGATATTTATTAAGAATACTGAGATATTTATTTAGAATACAGAGATATTTATTAAGAATACATTTTTTAAAAACAATAACACAATTTTGGAGAAGGCAAGAATCCCCAGTTTTACGTGATTGGTTAGATTTAGTTTCCAAAGTCCACTCTATGGAGAGGATATCATATGAAATGAAGAGTAAAAGTATACATTTATCAAAGTAGGGCTA
Organism: Carassius auratus; assembly: GCF_003368295.1. Taxonomy (NCBI): domain Eukaryota; kingdom Metazoa; phylum Chordata; class Actinopteri; order Cypriniformes; family Cyprinidae; genus Carassius; species Carassius auratus. The sequence continues at coordinate 62,770 of NW_020524901.1, read as the reverse complement.
TATACTATAAAATAAAGGAATACATATCATATTAATGACCTTTTTATATAATTCTGCCTCTCTGTTAATTTATTCATTTATTATTTTATTAATTTAGTATTATAATTGATTGATGTTAAAGATTATTCGAGGAGTTATGTGTCAAGATAAGAGTTTGATATGAATATGTCTTTGCATTTTTCTTTTTATATAATGTTACAAAAGATTTTAAATTCTGTAATTTTGAACTTCCTGTTAATAATCAGAAATATTTCTTGAGCAATCAGCACATTATTATGATTTCTGAAGGAACATGAGATCTGTACCCCCTCGGACAACATGCAAAACCAAATCTTGCTATAAGTTTGATTGCAATATACTGTATAATCATTGGTATTGGTGCTCACCATCTGTTTGATTACATGTCATTAACTAACTGCTTGACTTTTACCATATATTTCTGCCATGTGGACATCAACTTGACCACTGATAAGCTCTTAGTAAATATAATGTAGAAACTTAAACTTTCTGTAAAGCTGCTTTGCATTGATTTGCATCATGATAAGCACTATACAAATAAACTTGAATTGAACACTAAAGACTGGAGTAATGATGCTGAAAATTCAGCTTTGATCACAGGAATAAATTACATTTTAAAATATATTGAAATAGAAAACCGCTTGTTTAAATTATAATAATATTTCACAATATTACAATCCACCCACCTCTAAACACAGTGAAGTTGTTGTGGGTTGGAAAGGGTTGAAATGCAAAGGGATTAGTGATGCAAACTGGGAAGGAAGGATGGCAAGGTGTTTTGATGAAAGATTATAAAGATGCATGCAGCGATGAATCATTCCCAATGAGACCAGGAACATGCATCACGAAAGAACATAGAGTCAGTTCTAATTTCATGCTGACATTGAGCCTTCATTAATGAGTTGAATAGACTGATTCAATGGCATTGCATGGCTTCTTTGAGATGTATGTAGAACAAGGCAATTCAAGCAGACAGCAATAGTAGAGATCATGAGTTCATGGGCTGCAGCCGGCAAAATGTTTCTGGCACCAAAAGAACGCACAAAGCTATGTAACCAAGGTGACAGTTATCAGATATTATATTAATTTCATCATAAATACCACTGTATTTAGCATATTCAGCCATGCACAGACAGATTTGCTCATCAAAGAAATATTGCAATATTGCAAACCTTAAAGAGACAATTATACTTGAGGTAAATCTCAGCCTTTGCAGAAAAAAAGCTTAATTTTTGTTGCTATAGCTGTTATGCATTATACAGGACAGAACATATAACTGTGAACAAATACAAATAGAAAATGTTATAATTTTCATTTTGACTTATATCTTGTAAACCTGCAATTCTGAAAGAGAGATCTCACATTCTTAAATCAAGATGCATTTACTTAAAGCATAAAATAGCGAGTATTATTTCCTGTAAAATAAATTAAAAGTGACTTTATGCTTATAACAAGAAAAAATAACTGCCAGTGGGGAATGTTAAATGTTAATCATGTAATACTTTCAAATTTAATTAATTTTTCTGACCCCACTGGCAGGTTTTGTTTTCTTGCCATAAGCACAAAGTCACTTAATTTTGATCTTTTTTTTTTCTTTTTCCAGTTTTTTTCTTTTTTCAGTAAAATAAGGCTTAAAATATCAAATAACTTTGCTTCACATGTAAATGTCTGTTGATTTCAGAATGTTTAGAAATTTGTAATGGAAAACAAGATAATAATACAGAGGAAGAATCATTTTTGCAGCATCTAAGTTGGTGGTTCTTAGAGGGCCATCCTCAAAAAATACTCCTCTTATATATCTCTAAGCACCTCTGTAGCATAATAATTTGTGCTTCAAAACCCGTATCACCCCGGGTGGCATATCAGCAGTCAACAAGATCCCAGACAAAGATGAAGCCCTGAGCCTCTGCTCAGTAAATAAGCTCAAGTGATTCCATCATGCTATTGTTATTTGTGCGGGTCTCCACACATGCAAACGCAGAAGAAGAAGAAGTCTGTCTGTGGAAGCACTTCAGTGGCGGCTGCCCGGGTCGAAACCATGGCAACAGCTGTCGGCCACGGCTCTGAAGGTGCCGCACATCCGTGCCGAAACAAGAGCCCTCCTGCCCTGTGAAGTGTTCAGCTCTCTGGGCAGATCGCGCGCTACGTGACTCTGGTTTCAAGTGGATTTTCAAAGAGAATAAAAAGAGGTTGTTTGCTCTTTATGGGCGTAATGACTCACGCTGTGTTCAGAAATGAAAGTTCAGTGTCTGAGTGTTGATCATGTCGCTCATCAGACCGGCTGCTAGAACTGGAGAACACCGCTGCATCTTTTACTAATTACAAATCAAACTGAAAAAGGTAGTTAGTAACTGATTTTCCCCCATTATATATTAAGTAATACATTCAGACTACTTTTCAGTTACTTTTAGATTACTTTTGACTTGGTTATCACAGATAAATAGGATTATTTTATACCATAATCATATTAGAAACTCTCTCTTTCTCTAATTAATATATATATATATATATATATATATATATATATATATATATATATACATACATACATATATATATATATATATATATATATAGATAGATAGATAGATAGATAGATATATATATATATATATATATATATATATATATATATATATATATATATATATATATATAGATATATATATATATATATATATAGATATATAGATATATATATATATATTAGAGACAATATATAATATGAACGTTTTAAAATATTAAATCTAGCATACTGGGAAGGAACTACAGAAAAAAAAAACTATACTCTTTAAAAATAAAAATCTATAAAATATAACACATAATCATAAAAAAGTAACTGCAGGGGGTTCATGAGTTGATGAAAAGCTAATAACATTTAATTAACTTTTTTTATATAAACAATCAATATTAAATTACCTGAACACTAAAAAAAGGTGAAATATCGTATTTATTTACATGCATGTCATTAACTAACATCAGATAGTCAATTATTATAAAATGTGTAAAATCATACAAAATTCAGAATAATTTAATCAATAGAAGGCTTACTGTTTGATTATGAGTATTGTAATATTTAATACTTTTTAGGGTCTGTTGCTGCAAATAATCATATTTTAAGAAATGTATTCTGACTACTTTTTGATAACTTTTAACTTATCAGATTTGAATAGGGTGTGTGTGTGTGTGTGTGTGTGTGTGTGTGTGTACATGTGTGTGTTTGTGAGCTGATGGAAAGCTAATAATATATAATGAAAATGTAAATTAAATAAATAAATACACAATTTTAAAATAATCAAAATGAAACACATGAACAGTAAGAAAGAGACATTTCATTCGTTTGCCTGCGTGTCATCAGAGAATTATAATTAAAATGAACAAATCAATAAAAAACATGACACATTTATTTCCATTTTGTGAATAATATAATACAAGTGAATCAATAAAAAAGTAAGTGTATTTAAAATATAAGTTATTTAAAATGTAATATAATCTATTTACAAGTACTTAATTTTTGGAATCTAATTACCTAATTAATATTGCATATGAGATAATGCCCAACACTGGTGGGTAAAGGCTTATTTTCAACACCCCACAGAGTTACATCCTACTTAAACGTGACTCTCGCTTTTTAATACCTCTGGAGGCTCAAGCTAAGCTAGGAAAAGAGAGCATTCACATACTGTTCAGCACTACGCCGGTTAAGCCTGTATTCAACACGTTCATCGGATTAATCTCGAGGGCATGTCAAAAATAGTAACTGGGTTATTGTTAATTATGTGGCATTCATTCAATAAAAGGAGGATGGTTTAAGTCTTTAGCACTCGTTGTGTCTACTGTCAAGGGAAGAAGTGTCAAAGTAAAATAAAAAAAGCATTAGCAAATGTCACACAATTACAGGTGACAATTAGACCTCTTTCTTTCACTCCTTCCCAGAAGCATTGATTTGGTAAAATGAGCAATCTACATTTCAACACTGACTTGAAAGTGACGTGACATATTCAAACTCATATAGTTTTGGAACAACTTCAGAGTTGTTAAGTAATGAAGGGATATTTTCTAAAAATTGGATTTAGATATCCTGTTTAATACTGTGAAACTGCTTCAGAACAATCTCTGTTATATAAAGTGGTAGTGTTTTTCTACTTTTTGTCCAGGCACTTGTCATTTCTAGGCTGGACTATTGCAATGCTCTTCTGGCTGGACTTCCATCAAGCTCAATTAAACCTCTACAAATGATTCAGAATGGAGCAGCACAACTGGTCTTCAACGAGCCCAAAAGAGCCTATGTCACACCTCTCATAAGGGCCTTTCACACCGCTTTAGTTCCAGAAATACATGTACAGTACTAAAGGACTGTTACCCGGTTTACCGGTTACCTGGTATCATTTAAAGTGTTGCATTCGCACCGACAGTGTGTACTAGGACGTGATGTAAGCCAGTCGACAGCGATGTCATTTGTGTGTGACGTTCAACAATGAAAACAAAGAAGAACAACGTTTATAACAGGTGGATGGAGGATGCTGTGATCGCAGCTGTATTTTTTGGTGTGTCTTGTGGATTACACAATAATGGACATGGAATGTCGGTGTATATAAAGTGATTGAAAGAATGGAAAGAAGGACTATGAATCTCCAAAGACAACTGGCAGTGCTGCATTTGCTACAAGTGCCTGCACTTCGCCGTTCGTCCATCTATCGGTGTTCATACTTGCGAAATAAGTTGACACAATGTTTACAGTATGTTTACATGGCATTTTAAATCATGGTAATTCCAGTTGGTTACACTCTGCTCTGGAGTATGAGCTAATTTGGTTCTCGAAAAAGGCAGTCCGGTACTAAAATCGCACTCAGTTCCAGCAGGTGAAAAAGCAAAATTAATTCTGGTACTATAAAACGTTTCTCGAGGTGCGAAAGGCCCTTTTATCTCCTTGCACTGTCTACAGGTTGTGGCTCGCATCAAGTTCAAGACATTGATACTTGCATATAGAACAGCCACAGACTCCGCACCCGTCTAATTCCACTCACTATTACAGATCTACATCTCCTCCAGAAGTCGGAAATCCGCTAGTGAGCGACGCCTCATGGTACCATCACAGAAAGGCTCAATATCACTTTCCAGAACATTCTCATTCACCATTCCTGTCTGGTGGAATGATCTTCCCACCCCTCTCCGGAATGCTGAATCCCTGACAATTTTCAAGCAACAATTGAAAACTCATCTCTTTCGAAGCTACTTGACTTCATAAAATAATTTCTCAAAAATCTCTTAAAAGCTCTTTCTAGCTTGCACTTTTTGAACGATGCCTAAAACTTGGTATTACAAGCACTTTCTTTGTCTGTTTGCCTCTTTAAGAAGAATCACTTCATGTATCCCCCAATTGTAAGTTGCTTTGGATAAAAGCATCTGCAAAATTACTAGATGTAAATGTGAATACTGAGTGGCAAAAAGATCTTGCAGGCTCTTGAGTAAGATTGTATTGGATTCGAGATAAATTGTTGATGGGGCCTGTCAAAACTTCATCAAAGAGGCCTCACTTAGCATAAACTGAACACATAATTGTCTGAATGCAATCAAGCTGCCTACAAATCTGATAAACGACAAAAAAAAAAAAAAAAAAAAAAAAACTAAGATGGATTCTGAATTCATAATCCAACCAACATTAGAGACTCTCTGGCCATTTTGTACATGCAGAAACATCTGTCATGGGTAAAATGGGAATATGTTTTCTTGATGTAAACCTTGCAATTTTCTATCTATTCATTTAATTATTCAATTTAAGATTTTAGAAACCATTTTAATTCTTTACTTTCTAAAGTTTGCTCAATATCTGTATGTGTGAATGTATTTATGTATTTGTTTATTTACTTATTTATGTGTGCATTGTGTCTTGCAGGAAATATACATATCTGAATTGTGGCCAAAGATTTGTATAGAACAGTCAATATTAAAACTATAATAGTTTCTGAATGAAACTAAGATAACTCTGATCCTATTATCTATTGATTTGAGGCCACATTTTCTTAATTAACTCTATCATTTATTGGCCACATTAAACATATTTGTTGCTAAAACAAACAAACTAAAACAAAAACAATCTAAAACAAAACAAGAAAACAAATTAAATTGCGGGATCAAATTTTTAATTCATGGCCATAATATAATTTTTTTCTCCCTCATGTCATATTTACTGGCAAACAAGAAAAAAAAACCTTTTTGTAGTGTAAAACATTTGTTGACTACTGTATTTAGCAATGATCTTTTGATCAGATCACTAAATCTATACTAAAGTCACATCATTCTCACCTGTTTTCATACTGTTTTTCTTCATGCATGAATCAATTTCAGAGCTTTTCCTGCTGCTAAACAAATGTACAACATAGCAAGAAACAAAAAGTCCCTAGTCACACAAGTTCAGAAATGAAAACAGAATGTTTCTTTGCAGTATTTTCTCCTCAACCATGACCGCTAAAGTGGTGTCTAATTCATTTTGAACACTGATCACAGCATCCAGTTTGGGTTTGTCTGGGTCCTAAGTCACATCTGTCTGATACCAATATTTTCAGATCTGACAAGCTTTTGAGGAGAACACGTTCAAAGAAAGTCACAGACCTGATCTTTCCTTCAAAGAGGGACCTTAAAGTGGCCCTCGTGTGTCTTTGAAGCTGTTTGCTGACTGAGGACATCTTCTATTGTCAAATCACATAATCTAGCGATCCATGTCCTGCTGTCAAACAGTATGCTGGTGAATATTTGTTATCACATAACTGATATAGAAAATCTTCTGTAAATCACTTTGTTCAAGGGAAATGAATAGCATTAGTGCAATAAATAATTGTATGTATTTATTCGTACAATTATTAATAATAATTATTATTATAGTTGATGTAGTTTTACATTACACCAACATTTACATTTAGCAGATGACTTTATCCAAAATGACTTACAAATGAGGACAATAGAAGCAATCAAAACCATCATAAGGGCAAAATGTAAAACAATAAAAAAATGCAAATAATTGTTTTTTTTTTAAACCATAAAATAATAAAAAAATAATAATAAAACTGGAACTTAAAAAAAAAAAAAAAAAAAAAATCATTGCTCAAAATAAAATAAATGTTAACTGAAATAAGTATTAAAATAAATGATTACAACTATTTTTGTTGTAATTTTTAGTAACCTGAAAAAACCTCTTAAAACAAACACTTGTAAAATGTTAACTAAAATATTGTTTTTGTATTTCTTCTCATATAATTAATAATAATAATAATAAAATGTAGAAAATTAACCAGTTCAGCTGTAAGGATTTCTGTGTTCCCTCTTAAACCCAGGGGTGAGTTCATTAAAGGGAAATATGCTTTTTGCATCTCTCATCCCTCCTTTATCTCGCCTCTTTAATGTCTGCTAAAAGTGACAGTATACGAAATGGGCTTTTTGTTTAGAGGTGATGTGTATGTAATTTTTGCGATGACTGAATACTTTCTGCAGCTTAATATGCAGAGACAACTATAAATAAGCCATTGCTAATGGATTCCCTGGCAAGTGTAAGATCTGTAACTCGGTGTAAACATTGCTTGGCTTGTTTGAGCATCACTATTGACCCTACTCAGTGATACGGACTAAACCTTTTGACTTTGGCCAGCAAGTAACCATACAGTATATAAATTATTTTAGTGCCATGTTAGCATGGAGTATAGAGGAACCTAATCAACTGACTGAATAATATCAAGCATGTCCAAGCTGTAAATGCCTCCAAAATGCAGAGTCACACAGCTGGACGCTTGGCAATTATTCAGCATTGACACTACGGCATTATCCGACCTGACATTACGTGTGTCCCTTATTTGTATGTGCATATGCATGCATTAGAGTCATGATGTGCAATTTAGACAATTATTTAAAAAACCTATCCCTATGCACGGTGTGAATAATAATGATGGGAGTCATTATACAGGCTTACTCCCCTCCCGAGCGGCTGAAAGTGGCTCAGCAGTGCTCAGATCATCACAGCGTTTTAATACCGTCTGACAAGACCTGAGTGGGTGATTGATGTCTGCGCTCTGTCTAGTTATGTGACCACAGCATTCATCTGAGAAAGAATACTTTGATGTATATTATGAGGATTTTTTTCTGAATACATGCATGTAAACGTCTATAAATGTATTTTTTATATCCAATTGCAAAAATGCAAATACTACACCTAGTGTGCATCCATATATTGTTTTTGAAACTACTATAAATATTATTACAATTTAAGATAAATCTTTTCTGTTTTAAAACAAATTATAATGTATCCCTGTTTTTGTTTTATTCACCTGTATTTACTCTAGATAACCTCCAAGTGGAAGATAAACCCCAACATGTCATAAAAAAAAAAAATAAAAAAAAAAAAGCAGAATCACAGAGTTCGAAAAAGAATCAACCCCTTGTGCCTGTATTTTGTTGAAGCACCTTTTACTTTAATTACACCCTTTAGTCTGTTGGGATTTGTCTCTACTAACTTTACACATCTAGACTTGGCAATATTTGCCTGCTCTTCTTTGCAGAACTGCTTAAGTTCAGTTTAATTTGATGGTGAGTGTTTGTTGACTGCAGTCTTCAAGACTTTCCACAGATTTTCAGTGGGGTTTAAGTCTGGGCTCTGACTATAGGCCATGCAAAGACATTCACCTTTTTCTCCTTCAACCAGTTGTGCTCAGTTGTGCTGTGTGCTTTGGGTCATTGTCATGATTGAAGGTAAATCTTCTTCCCATTGATAACTTCCTGGCTGAGGACAGGTATTTTGCCCCATCCATTTTTCCTTCCAGTCGCTGCTGCAGAGAAACACCCCCAGAACAGGAGATCACCCGCTCCATGCTTTACAGCAGGAATGCTGTTATTTGGTTGGTGAGCTGGATTGGATTTCCACCAGTCATATCGTTTGGTGTTGAGGAGTCATTTGCCTCAAGAGTCTTCAATGTGTGTTTTGGCAAAGCTCAGCCGTGACTGCTGTCCTTTCTTGAGGAGTGGCTTTTTTTCTTGCAACCCTCCCATACAAGCCACATTCGTGGAGAATTTGTGATTTTGTTTTCACATGCACACTATGACCACTCTTTGTCGTGAATTCCTGCAGTTGCTTCAGAGTTGTTTTCGGCCTCTCTGTCACCTCGCTGAACAGTTTTCTCCTGCTCTTTCATCCAGTTTGGAGTGACGTCCTGATCCAGGGTGGGTCTGTGCTGTACCAGGTACCTTGCATTTCTTAATAGACTTCACTGTGCTTCTAGGCATTGATAAAGCCTTTAGCATGTTTTTGTGCCTGTCCACAACTCTTGACAGTGCCTTGCCTCCTATAGTTGATTGTTTGCTTCAGTTGCACTACCGAGGACTGAAATGCTCCAGGAAAGACCTTTTCAAGCTGAGCTAGTAAAAATGAGCACAGCTGATCTCAGTTGAGAGTCAAATGATCTGTTGTGCCATTGAGAAGGTGATCAACACCTGATTGAGTTTACAAGTCATTTTTAAGAGGGGGGTGATCGTATTTCCAACTCAGTAATTCCGGGTTTTTTTTATGTTGGTGTTTTTATATTCACTTGGATGCTATCTGTTGCACTTATAAATTGTATTCAATATATGTTCCTGTAGCTCAACTGCTAGCAATGCGCTAGCAAGCAAGCAAGCGCAAGGTTGGGGGTTCGATTCCCCAGGAACACATGATATGTAAAAATTGATAGCCTGAATGCACTGTAAGTCGCTTTGGATAAAAGCGTCTGCTAAATTAAATAAATTTAATTTAATTTAATTTAATATATACAGTTGGATAAAACCAAAACTGTCCATCTTCATTTCAAATGTGATCAAAATGTGATTATATGTAACTCTGCATATGCATATACTGGTGCTATATATGTGCACAAACACACACACATAAGCTAATTTCATATAAATCAATACATACATGTAGGTTCATATGTATCGGAAAAAAAAATTGATAGATAGACCGTTTCAGTGTTTGCAGTGAGCTGGTCCTCTGAAGTTCCTCTGAAAGTCAGCATCTCAAGATAAGTGAACGGCCTTTCATTATTTTTCATCACAAACTGTCTGCACCCTTATGAAACAAAAATATATTGCAATATATTGGAAAATATCATGTAATATATTAGGCATATATTCTTATATATATTTATATTTTTGCAATATATTGCAATATATTAAAAGCGGCAATCATTTGTATATTTTGCAATATATTATATAGTATATGTATCATCAATATATTATTAAATGTATTCAAATATATTAAATATTAGAAAATAAAAAGGGAAAATAATATATTACCATATATCACAATATATTTTAAGAAATATATTGGTAAATATATTTTCCTTTCGTAAGGGCATACTCTGCATTTGACAGTTCCCAAATAAACCATACACAAGGTTTAAACCATGTTCAATATTTAACAAATTGTTTGTAAATTAATTTTACACATGCTAGTGTAGCATGAGAGATGTTATGAATTATAGATCTGACTCAATATGGATTTTACTCCAAATAAAATGTGTAAACACTAGACCTTTTATTATAATCTACACAAGGAGCTCACAATGTCATTGAGCCTGCAAGAATGTTAAACCTCCAGCCGCTTTCTCTGGTTTTGCGATTCAGTGGTATTTCCAGATTTTAGTATGGTCTTGTGTGTCAGCTGGCACAAATGGCTCTGGAGCAATGAGATCCAGCCTTTTCCTGAAAGCTGCAAGTAGTTTATAGACATTTTTACACCTCCGCTTCTATTTGTAATACATTTCAAATGGACGAAAAGCTAACTATAAAATATGTATTGTTTGTTGCTTGTGAAGTTTGAAGTAACCAGACAAAAATAAGTAAATAAAATAAAAAAAGTACAAAATTTGCATTGCTTTTTGATTATATTCAGAGCATGAAAATCATCTTGATTGCTGAGGGATGGTCACATGTGTGAATATGAGATACAAACATAGACATTTCTGCAAGCCTTTAACTCTTATTATATATTATTAGTAATGCAAAAAAAAAAAAAAAATTGTGGATGTTAAAATCATGAAGTAGATGATGATTAATAAACTGAAGTTTGATCACAGTACCAACACTGACCATAAGTACTAGTAACAGTGATATATATAGTTCAGGCATAAAACTATAGTTGTATTGTTTATTGGTTAGATTCCATATAACAATATAAGAAACCAGGCCAAAAAAGCAAACAAACAATATTTCATTTAAACTGTCATTGCGAGTGAGAGTATTGAGGAGGAATGTTCAAATGTGTGAAAATGGGGAAAAAAAATCTAAAAAATCTTTATAAGGCTTCAACATACAGTAGCATTTTACAGATGCTTTTCCATTCGTATAACATTGATACGGGCCAGTTTTGACACCAAATGGTAAGCGTGTGTGTTGCTGTTCCCAGACGTCACAATAAAGCCAAGTTTGCGGAAAAGCGAAAGAGCTGCGGTTTGCGGGGTGCTGATCTCTACGATAACTCGAGAAAGTCCCTGCTCCTTGCAAAACTCCACGGCCGTTTCGAGCAGCTGGGTTCCCAGACCTTTACATCTCTGGTTGAAGGACACGACCAACTGAAACACCTCTAGAGACGGTCCGTCGCCCGCATCTGCGTCCCATCCGTCTCTCTTCACCGCAGCCAGCAGCCCGACCACCTTTGACTTCCCGTTCACCTCCATCTCCACCACCCAGAATCCATTCGTCTGGCTGTCCATGAAGTTGGCCTGAATGTCAGCCATTTCTGCCTCTAGCTTCCTCCTGAGGAAAGCATCGTAAATCTCGTGGCAGCAATAGTAGACCAAACAAGCCCAGGCTCCTGCGAAGAGCACGGCCAGGAAGTACGAGGATCCTCCGAGCACATATCCAGCCACGGAGACGCTGAGGGTCATGCCGATGTGGTCCGGATGACTCATGGCTTTGAAGAAAGCTGGGTAGACGTGCTCCAGGATCCCAAAGCGGAAGAGAGAGACAATAGCTGACTTATCTGTGGGCTTGTAGGGCCTGATTATACTCTTCACTGCAAGAGAGGTACAAAAAAACAGGGATTCAATGACAGCTTCAGTCATGCAGAGTGACAGGCAGGAGGAAGCAAGTACAGAAAGAATGCTTATCATTAAAACCAGGGTTATTATCATTAACTTGGACCATGACAGCAGTTTCATAATTTGACAAAATTTGAAGGAGTTTAAGGTTTGTTTCTGCTATTTGTTATGGCAACATTATACATTTTCATGTAGTTTAAGTAGATGTATTAAGAAGTTACAGCAATGCAAACTATGTAGACATTTAAAAATGAATAAAAATATATAAATACAAATGACAAAGCACATAAAAAATGAAAGTGCAAATAAAAAATGTTAAATAAATAAATCTAATTCAAAATATTAACAACAACTGTTATATATAAATTAACTTTAGTAAATGAGATTAAAATAACCAAAAACTAAAGCTTAATAAACTTAATAGATTATATGTAATAAAATAATTTAAAAAACATAATGACAATCCCACAACAAAATAACAAACACAAACAAAAATTAGAATGCAAACAGAAAACATAAAAATTTGATCTACTTCAAAATTGTAACAAAAGTTATAATGCTATATTAATGAAGCTAAAATAACATAACTAAAACTTAATAAAATATGTAATAAAATAGAATAAAAAACGACAAATATACAACAAAATCACAAGTTTTAATACAAAAAAAAAAGATTGTAATTGAAAATATTAACAAAAATTATCATAGTACATCAATGATACTAAAATAACATTAAACATGAATTATCAGCATTAAAATAATGTTTGGTCATGTGTTTCACAGCTGAGAAGACCAAATGAAGCTTTAATTTACAAAGGTGAAGCATTTAAAAACTAATCTAAATAAGTAACTTGTGGTTTGTAAAAAAAATTAATATGTGTAAAATTGTATAAGATTTAATTGAAAAAAAATCACATATGAATAAAATCATAATATACTTAATTTAATAAGTTAAAAAAATAAAATAATTTATTTTCAATATATAGATTTTTTTTTTTTTTTTTTTTGAATGTCTGTATGTTTTATACGATCAACAAACTTCAGACAAACTTCAAAAAAATGTTTCACAATTGGGAAACATGACATTCAGTGTGAACCCCTCAACAGCCTTGAATTCACAATCTGAATCTGAAAAATGATGAATTGTGCCGCAGCAAACTGCAGATTTTAATAATACGCCATAGCATAAGCTATTCCAGTCCTAGCATGATAATTGCATTAGCACCTTTGAGACACCTTTCTCAACACATTCAGACAGAGAAAAAGTTGACTTACAGCTGCTTTTCTGTTCCATCGCTGCTGTTCAACGCCGCCTTACCTCCTCGCTCAATCTGTGAACTTTAGCACAGTATGAGACAAATACCCATTTACAGAGCGGCTTAGGGAAAGAAATGGAGCATGTTCAACACGCACACACACACAGAGGACCACTCATACCTGTCCCAAACACTTATTCATTTATTAGATTTCAAACTATCCATCATTTTGATGTTTTGTTTTCTCAAGATCAAAATCCACCTATTAGTAATAATTACCAGAAATTAAAACATGATTATGATAAAAAAAATAAAATCACAAATATTTGTAATTGTGAGATTTAAACTCAAAAACATTACCAATAATTTATTGCATTAGAGATTTAAAGCCACAAATATGGCAAATAACTTTGTAATTGTGAGCTATACATTCATATTGTGGAATGTTAAATAATAAAAATGAGAAATAACTTTGCAATTGCGAGATACTGTATAAGAGCATATTGTGAGATATAAACCCCAAAATATACCAGTTAACTTTGCAGTTGTGAGATATAAAGCTTATTGTGAGTAATAAAGCCAAAAATATAACAAACAACGTTGAAATTTAGATATAAACTCATATTATGAGATACAGTATATAAAATCATAAATACAAGACCAAATGTTCCAAATTGTCAGTTAAAGTGAAATTTGAAAAATATAACAAATAACTTTGTAATTGAGATATAAAATCATAAATATGAGAAGTAACTTGCAACTGAGATGTGAAATGACGAATATGAAAAATAACTTCGCAATTGTAAGATATAAACTCATATTCTGAAATATAAAGGTAGAATTTAAAGGAAGAGTTACAATTGTGAGATATACTGTAACAAACCTTTTTAAGAGATTACAAAACCATTTTAAGCGGGCATTGTTGACTGCATGGTCCTCACACTGTAGCTGATTGTTACATATGGATCGCCAGCCACACACAAACTCATATTCAGCGTCTCGCTAGTATTTCATCAATCAGCTCTATAATCTCGGCCCGACTGTGTAATGAGCTCCTCACATGCCTCGCTGGATCAGACATGGAGCTGCATATCTCCGTGACTTTGTAGGGCTGCGAAATGTGACCTGGGTTTTAATCACAAGAGTTCAGATTATCTAACTAGTGACATTTAATAAGAGCTGTTAAAGATGCATCACACCCAATACACTAGACTCAATATATGGCTTCTCGACCGAATTTATGATTTTTTTTGGCTTTTTTGTGTGTCCTATAGTAAGAATAACAATAAACAGGTTTTCAACAACATGAAGAATATTCATGTTTTTTTGGGTGAACTGTCGCTTTAAGAATAAATGATTAAATTCTGTCATTGAAAACAGTTCAGTGGAAACCCAGATAGATGATTTTTGTGAATGATGTGGCTTCAAGGGCAGTGACAATGACTCAGAAAGCACTCTGAGGCTTCTAGGACTTTCGGGCACCTTACACGAGATTTAAATTAGAAATACTTTAGTTCGTTCTGAGGTGCCATGGACCCATAAATTACACCTGATTGCTTGTCGCTCAATCACGCTGCATGCTGCAGAGCACAGACAGCTTTCCAACCCATGCACTTCATTTAGTAACCGGCTTAGTGTGCATGTTTTACGTTACAGGGGAGACCGGGGCTAGTTGTCACATAGGGAAGTTGCACCAGTGGCTGTATCTCAATAACTATAGGAGTCAAGTGATTTATGTATTTGGAATGTGCATAACAATTCCATGCATAACAAACTAATAAACGTTATGTGGTGCATGTTTTTCAATGCATAAGATTTCTGTAATAGTACTTATAAACGTAAAGTGTTTTAGATGCACAATAGCCAGGTTTATCATCAGTAAATCCAAATGGTTAAACTGTATATTGCTTATTCCACATGCAGTAACTTTTTTTTAATCACAATTAACAGATTCATGCAGATTATAGGCAATCTAAATAAATGCATTTTAATAAATGCATAGAAAATCAAATAGTTAAAACTATAATAAAACTGATTTTTGAGTGCAGAAATATATTTCTAACCTGATACATATGAAATTGAAATGTGAAATTTAAAGACATATTATGACACATAGAATCAATGTAACAAAACTTTTTATTTGTGATTTAGTCACAGCTATTACAAATAACTTTGCATTTGTAACATATAAAGTCATATTGTAAAATATAAAGACAAAAATGACGAGCAAATGTGAAGAAGTCTTATTGTGAACCTGACAAATATGCTTTGAGATTTATTAATTTATGATAAGCCTTTGTAAACTAAATGGATGTAAATATATAATGTACAATTCAAATACATTAACCCATGTAGGCCTTTTTGTGTGACAACATGCCCCAATGCACTGTTAGAAATCCCTCATTTTTACTAAACAGTTAATTTTCACTTTTTCTCGTTACATCTCTTCTGTTAATATTAGCTTAGTTTCAATTGTTCGTCAGTCGGGCCTGAGCCTGGCCAGCCCAGTGTTAAAAGATTTAACATTACCTTTCACCTCCATTTATAAGCGCATAAAATGCACTCCGATCTCAAAATCTCACTGGAATAAATACACGCAATTGCTGTTAAGCTATGATGGCATTTCACAAACCCATGTGCTTTCTGAATATGTCCCGATATATTTATGTTCAGAAATCCAGTGACCTATTTAAGGACAACCAATTTCAACAAGAGCATTGCAAATGTATCTCTTTGTGTGTGTGTGTGTGTGTGTGTGTGTGTGTGTGTGTGTGTGTGTGTGTGTGTGAGTGAGTCAGTGTGGTTACTTACAGAGCGTCTTAAAGCTCACTGCTGTTCTAACTAAATTTTAACCTCTGATTATATGGTAATGATTTATATGAAGCAACTACACAAGGATCATCCTTTATTCCTGATCTTAACATTGTCAAGGTTTTTTTATGACATTAAAGTGGTTCATTCAATACATTAATCACCCCACGTTCATTCTGTTTGTGACACTTGAATGAATTTCTTTCTTCTGGGGAACACAAAAGGAGAATCTTTTTCTATGCATTTACAGTGGAAGGGGACCAGTGATTTAATGCTTCAAAAAAGCAAAAGCTCCAACATAACAACGAACCAAATGACTCATGTGCTAAAGTTTTCTGTTGATGTATAACAGCTTAACAGACCTAAAGAGTCTCATTCACTGAAAGTCTTGACATTTGCATTTGCTCTACTTAAAGCATAAGTTCATAATTTGTTGCTGAGACAAGTAGCAATTATTATTTTGAGTCCAAGACAATCAATGAATCATTGAATTGGACCAGTCTCAATGATTAATTCAGATTTAATGTTCCAGTCAAGGAAAGGTAACTTTAATTTAGGTGTGTCCATCACATAAGGTTTTTTGTAATAATAAAAATTCTTACATGCAGTATGTAGCTCAGAAGTATGGGAGTTTCTGCCACAAAATAAAAAAAGGTAATTATGACCATATATATATTGTGTCAGAAGCCTGCTTCCATACAGAAGTCATATAGGCCACTTTTGATACTTTTATGGTCATTTTGCATCCTTTTGTAAGCTTGAAAGCTCCAGGCCCCATTAATTGTAATAGCATGGAAAAGAAAACATGAACAATGTCTGTGCAGTAAAGTCAGTCATACCGGTTTGGAACAATAGGAAAAGATGACAAAATGTTATCTTTGCATGTGACTTTCTGCATCTCTTTCTAACTTTTGCTCATGATCTCTGCTGTACTGATACACTCTCAGCTGTTCACTCAGTCCATAAATATTCCCTTTTCCTCTCTCTTCTGTTTTTGACACTTAAGTTCTTAAAATACAGAGTCTCACAATAGAAAAACTAACAAAACATTGAATGCTTAACTTTTATCCCTCTGGGGCTTCTCTTCTTTTTTTTTTTTGCCTGTAATGCTAATTATTTCTGGGGTAGTTAATGAGTTTTGCACAGAAATCTTGGGAGATAATTAAAAGCAACTTGCTGTGTACCAAATAATGATGAAACTCAGCTCCTGTAATATAAACACATTATTTTCCACAATATCTGCCCCTAAAATAAAGAATTTAGAACTTTTTGTAAAAAAAAAAAGAATCTTTAGTTAAAGTAAATAATGCTACAAATAACTAAATTACCTCATTTTTAAAGAAAATGTTATGTTAATTCATGCTGTAGAGCAATGTTAACAACAGACATTATTTTACACATAGCTATTATAAAAGCCAGAGGAATTTCCCATGGGATCCCATGATTTGAAAATGCCAATTCTCTTCTTGATTTTAGGATTACAAACTGAATGGCTCTATAGCCAAACAAGCACTTTGTTTTCCATGTACATTTCTCATAGACATCTTTTCACAGAAAATGTTTAAACTGAAATATTAAATGCCATTTGATATTTTACTATCTAATAGCATTCAGACATGTTCAAGTGTCCAAATACTTTCTGGGGCTGTTACAGCTACCGGAAAATACAGTGATGGAGTAATATTTGTTGGCGGATGACACAATGAGACTGTGAGATGGTGAATTATGTCATTTGTTTTGATATGTGAGCAGCACAGGTTGTTGTGACAGCGTCTTGAGCAATAAACCCACCGATGTCAGGTAAGATTGAATTTCCGCCGCGGTGAGACGGCTTTTCTTACACCTGCTTAAATCAATAACGGCCCTCATGAATCGCGGAGGAAGCTGAGGGTCAAGGGACTCTTGATGTTTTGAGAATAATTTAAAGCATGTCGATGAATTTGGAATTCCTCTCCAGTGACACCCTTTTTCCGTACCTTTAATCAGATCTTGAGCAAATCGTGTTAGATTTGGTGAGAGTTGTGTTATTTTTCCCTTTGCGGGACAACTATAAAACCAGACTAAAAGTATTTTTAAAACCAGTGATTAAAAGTAGTTCTAGACTAAATTGTACTGGCATAGATGGTTAAAATGTGAGAAGCTCTTCAATGCAATTCCATGCAATATCAATGCCATTTAAAAGAAACATTTGGGGTATTGAGGTCTAATCTGTCCTGTTGGTTGAAGCACTGCCGTTTTCTGTCGTTTTATTGTAAACAATGTAATACAAAAACTGTAATAATTTTCATTTCAAAAACTGACCTGCATTCAAACCCTTTTTGATTCTCAAGCTAGAGAATAATCCCTTTCTAGGTTCTTTGATCAAGAAAATGCATTTATATTAATCTTTAAACCCTCTTTGCCCATGCAACCTTGTCATTGAACAAAGAAGCAAATTTTAATAAATAATTCAGCAACCACCTTTAATAGCTGCAATATACATCTGCCATTAAATTTGATCATGTCATGATCTCATTTATTCGGAAATAAATAAATAAAGGGTTAAAATACTTTAAATAGTGTTACAGAATTTTTTTTGCGCTATTCTATTTCTTTCACTTTCCTTATAAATGTCATTTAGAGATGTAGAGGAGTTTGTTTCTTCACCAGAACAGATTCTGACAAAATTAGCATTATGTAACTTGCTCACCAATGGTTGCTCTTCAGTGAATGGGTGCCGTCAGAATGAGGGTCCAAACAGCTGATAAAAACACAATCCACACCACTCCAGTCCATCAGGTAACATCTTGTGAAGTCAAAAGCTGCGTGTTTGTAAAAGAAAAGAAAAATCCATTATTATGGTATATTTATCTTAAAATGGTTGTTTCCGGCTAAAACACGAATCATCTATAATTTTGCTTTCTTGCATTAAAAAAGTCACCTGAATAAGGAGAGAAGTCTGCACAGATCAAACACAGTTTACAAGGAAAAAAAACAGTCCAAAACAGTTCTTAACAAATATGTGGGTGGATTTTGATGTGAGAGACAATAGGAGATGGACTTTTTTACAGGAGGAAGTGTTATTATGGATCATGGAGCCAGAAGTGATGATTTACATTTAAATATATTTACATTATATTGAATACATTTATTGATGGACTGGAGTGGTGTGGATAACTTGTGGATTATTGTGATGTTTTTATCAGATGTTTGGACTCTCGTTCTGACGGCACCCATTCACTGCAGGAGGATCCATTGGTGAGCAAGGGATGCAATGCAAAATCTTTACTACAAAAACAAAATCAAAAACAATATTCTTTGCATTGAAACACCAAACATTTATCTTAATAGTGACTTAACACAGAGCAGGGTCAACAGCTCTGAGAAACCATTAATGACAGCATCAGAAAACATCCATTGCGTCCATATCTACTGGCTCAGTAGCTCTTCTGATTGGCTGAAATTCTGTAATCTCTAAACAGTCCCGCCCACTACCTCTACAGATGCACAAATCACTTTTGAACCAAATATCTCGGTGCAAAAGGGAGAGCGCGAAACTTGTCGCTTGAAAGCGAAAAAACAGTGTTTGAGCTTCATCGCAGCAGATTCAAGAAGCTGTAGTTATGTAGAAAAATATACAAGACATTCTGAGAAAATATTCTACAAGTGTGCAACTCTCATTTGATGAATTGACGTACTGATTTGCGGATGTTCAACATTTCTCCACGACTGCACATTTCTTGATGCGGGTGTGTAAATGCGTTTTGCACCACATTCACTGCAGCAATTGTTTCAAAAATGTGAGCGTACGAGTTTCTAAATGTGTGATTTGTAGAATAGGATTTGTGCACCTGCAATGAAGAATTTGAGAAGGTGTAACTGTTGTGTTGTGTTTGTGGGAGAGAAAAAAAGGCTACAGGTTTGCAACTCTTAAAACATTTCACTCTGTGACTTCAAATTTACTGATACACATGTGTGGCTTTTCTCTACAACTACAAATCGCACTGCCACAGGTGCTCAGTTAATTTGAATCAAAAATACCTTAATAATTGCGGTCCAACATAACCTTCACATCAATGTGAAAATACATAGTTTAACACACGGCAAAAGTTTTTTTTTTTTTTTTTTGATAGCCTTAGTCACCATTCACTCTTATCGTATGTGATCAAAAAAAAAAAAAGATGCAATGAAAGCGATTAGTGACTAAACGTTTACCATTTACCAACAAATTACAGGTTGCTGTAGTGTCCAGTAGAAGACTCAGATTCAGAATAGTGTCTTACTCAAACAGTGACATGAACAACATTGTCCAAGTTAAAAAGATTTACCTAAAGTTCAAGTATTGATATATTCCTTTTTCCTTCCTGACAATAACAAATGCTCTCTCTCTCTCTCTGTGTTTCTCTCTCTCTCTCTCTCTCACACACACACACACACACACACACACACACACACACACACACACACACGCACACACACACGCACACAAACTTAAAAGACCAAGAAAAATAATAATCATTAAACATACCTTTTGTCATAACCTGGCAGCTACTAAATAAATGTAAAAAATAAATACATGCATACATACACAACGACAATAAATAACGATGGAAAAAATTTAATTATGCTCTTGATTTGAATTGGAAATTTAATTAAACTATTTAAGTGATATACACAGACAAAGTTCTGTGAAAAACAATAGTATAATTTAATCCAAAAGGAAACATTCAGCACTTATAAGTGAGTAGCTGGAGGCTAAATAAGTCACAATTTGAACAGATTATAATATGCTTTAAATGTCAAACTATGGTAAAAGGTAGTGTTTTTTGTTGTTTTTTTGAACCATGTAATGATTGTACACACACACACACACACACACACACACACAGGTTGTGTCCGGGGTGAGAGGGGCCTTTGCTGATGTTACCTGCCTGTTTCTTCACTCTGGAGTTGTACAACTCCTGAAGACTGGACAGGTGCACACCAATGATCCTTTCTGCGGTCCTAACAATCCTGGGACAGGTTGAACTTTTTCATCAGATGAAGGAAGTACAACCTCTGAGAGATAGTGAGTGACTCCTGAATGAGTCTATGATGGTGAGTAGAGGGAGAGCAGGGGGGTTTCTCCTGAAGTCCACGATCATCTCCACTGTTTTGAGCGTGTTCAGCTCCAGGTTGTTGTGACCGCACCAGACAGCCAGCTCTTTAACCTCCTGTCTGTAAGCAAACTCGTCACTGTCTCGGACGAGGCCGACGACTGTAGTGTCGTCTGCAAACTTCAGCAGCTTGACAGAGGGGTCTTTAGAGGTGCAGTCATTTGTGTAGAGGGAGAAGAGCAGTGGGGAGAGAACAGAGCCCTGAGGAGCTCTGTTGTGTGTGTGAATGTGAGTTTTCCCAGCCTCAGACTATCCTGAACTACCATGTGTATTAGCCACACAGGCACACCATATGGGAAACAATTGCATGGAAAATATGTGTATTAAATTATCCAGAGGCTACATGTGTGTATGGTGAAATTCGAGATACCAATCACCTTTAAAATGCATATTTTTCATTTTCCAAATGGTGAAAATGGTGTAATATACGTGTCTCCATGAGTTGAGGGTTAAGACACCAGCTCACCAGCGGGTAAATTAGTGATGTGTTACATACATTTCAGCCTAATTCAGTCCTACAGAACCTTGTGAGACTAGCCTCTATGCAGCCTCGCAAGTGGCGGAAGATAGAGCTTTACTGGGAATAATTTTGAGCAAGAAAACACGTCTAATTTATTTGAGTAATGCGAAGTAAAGCTAGCGTTGAACAATGAAGCACTGCACTTCATCTTCAATAATCACGCGTCTCACAGGCACTATGTAGGAAGCCAATAAAAGCCTGAAACAATTGAGTCGCTGTAGATTGAGGGGAAACAAAAGCCGGCTGGAAGCATTATACTGCTATTCGATGGCAGTCTCTTCCCCTCCGGGAGAATAAGGACACAATGTGGACAGTCAAGCAGCTCCAAACTCCATCTATCATACTTAAGAAAAAAGCCAAAGGCCTATGTCTGTTCAACAACATGCAGGGATATTCGGAGGTTTACGGAAACACTCTGAAACGACACAAAGGACCAGAGCTGTCACTGTTACAGCGATCTTTCTAAAGGAGAACTGCATGTGTGTGTGTGTGTGGCACCTTGGTTTTGTTTAAGTGGAATTGTCGGCCGGGTACACTGTTGACTTTCCGTGAACGGAGACCTCAGGTGATGCTGTATTAATAATTGATGGAGGAAAGTGAAAGTACACTCTGAGGATCAGAGTGCACAGGTGCTCACTGAAGTTTGTGAGTGGATCTTCTCCGCTAAAGCACAACAAACCTGATGTTTTTGCTATTTCTGGATACGGTAAAAGCTACAAACCTCTGCGGCTTACGCTGAAGTGGACACTCAGCAGGACTGCACTTACACCCACCCTAAAATGCATTCAGAATCAGTTTAGTCCGTAAGGTAATTAACTTGCATGAATAGATGCAAGGGGCAGCGCTCTAGCAAGTACTGAAAAATTATGCATAATTATAGGTTATGTGTCAAAATTTGACTTAATTAAAAGTCCTAACCAAAACCATTTGGCCTACTTGAGTGAAAAGTAAAAGAGGCTCCATTTAACTGTACTTAAAAGTAAAACAGTAGGCCAAAAAAGACTGTTTTAATGCACAAACTTTGAAAAACATTTTTTCCTAGTGTCTTAATTATAAATACAGAAATCTGTCACCTGAAACTGCAATCATACTCAAATTAAATGTTAAATTGAGTGCTGCAGGTATGATATGTTTTTGTAGGCCAAAAGTGCATTCGAGCACTTCCAGTTCCAAAATGAATGCGTTTTTGGTTTAATGCCCATAATAAGATCTGTGGTTAGCAAGGGTGTAAAATTTAGTAGAAATGCTAGGGACATGTCCCAACCAATATTCAGCAACTATACTATTGTCTGTGACGAGTGGGCCGGTGGAGTAAATGATAATGAGCGAGGAGCTCCAGAAGATTAAAAGGAGGAGTGACGACAGTGAAGGACGAGAGAGGACCAGGCCTGGGACATTTTAGTTGTGTTTTTGTTTGTTTGTGTGGCAGTCATCCGTCAGGGGCTGCTGCTTAAGGCTTGAATACACTACACAATTTTTGCCCTGATTTTCCGCCAATTTAATGTCCGGAGAAGTTGACGCTAGTTGCCGAAATTCAGAGCCAGTCTGGAGATTTGAGTAGGATGCTAAAACATGTCCCTACATGGTTGCATGGTTTTAAAATCGGTTAAGTTTCATGTGCAGCCAGCTTAAACTATTTAGCAGCAACTGTAATGAAGTGTTAGCATGTTGACACTTGCAGCGAATGCTAATTTACAAACTCCTGATCTGTGCAGGCCCTGAAATTGTTTCCGAATAAATTCCTAGTTTCATAATTTTCCTTCAGTTCCCTAATGACCCAGAACAGGTATTATGCACTAAAAATGAATACTAACCACACTCTTCTACGATCTCATCTCCGAAATGAATTATGAACATGTTTCTCTAGAGGGAATTAGGCTTGGAATATTTAGTTCAAGCTGCATTTAAAGGAAGGCATTCACTGGTAAATGAGAAATGATGCTTGGCTCTAACTACCTTCTCACTTTTAAATGCACTCAATGGGAGGCCCGTGTGAGATCCAGGCAGCCTTTTTATAAAACGCTTTGCCAATGTTGACAACAGCTCTCAGAAACTCACATTACAACCCACAACTATTGTCAGCCAGGTCTATAAGAGGTGCAACGCACGGAGACTAATAATCAGAGGCCGGGTCAAACTGGAGTGCCTATTCAAATGTTTGTTTTACTCTCGCTGGATCCATTTCTAAATGGCACAGCATGCTTTTAAAGCAACCTGGGCTTTGCATTCCTTGAACAACAGCCACAAATCAAATACTGTTTTTTAGTTAGTCAATATGCACACTTTGGTAATTACTGTGGCTGTTGCATGCATACACGTATGTCATGTCTTCCTCAAACCGACATAGTCTACACAGAATTTGGTTTCTGAAGGCACATTTAATCCTTAATAATCAGGTATTACACAAAGACCGAACAGTCTCTTTGAAATGCACTTTTCAGTTGCAGGTAGAAATGGCTTCTCGTTTCATTCCCTTATCAACTTAATCAACAGAAACGAAAGAACATCCAAGGTTTTACCTCTAATCAAGTTGGAAATGTATTACCGGTGGAGACTTTAGGGAGATGCGGACTTTTCTCTCTATGCAAGTCATTTGTATTTCCATTAAAGTCTGTCGGCCATGCAGAAGAGAGCAGAAGTACAGGGAGACAAGTTTCAGATAGATTCACTCAATTATACAAGACAATTTCATGGAAATGAATCAATAAACTTGGCATTACAGGAATAGTTTGTCTAAGAATTTAACTTTTGACTTTACTTGTTAGCTCTCGTGTCATTCCAAACTTGACAAAAAGTGAATTCTATTAAAATATCTTGGCTGCTCTTTAAAATGAATGTGAAGTAGGATGAAAAAGTGGTCCATCAGAGTGTAGAGATGATGTATTTTTGCTGGCAAAAACCCAGAAACAAGTGCATTTTAGCACTTCTGGTTCCATTGTCACAAAGGTCAGTGGGTTTTTTGATTAAATGCCTGAAATATGCGCTCTTGCTAAACATTGTAAAAATCTCTTGTTTTCTAAAGCTTAGAGACAGTGATGTTGAAATCATGAGATTATATTTAATTTATAGCTTATATTTAGTTTTTTACTTCTAGTGATACAATAATACAGTGGGGATCGAAAGTTTGGGCACCCCTTGCAGAATCTGTGAAAATATGAGTAATTTTCAAAAAATAAGAGAGATCATACTAAATGCATATTATTTTTTATTTAGTACTGTCCTGAGTAAGATATTGTATATAAAATATGTTAAC
The DNA here is from genome assembly GCF_003368295.1 of Carassius auratus. Taxonomy (NCBI): domain Eukaryota; kingdom Metazoa; phylum Chordata; class Actinopteri; order Cypriniformes; family Cyprinidae; genus Carassius; species Carassius auratus. The sequence continues at coordinate 37,721 of NW_020524901.1, read as the reverse complement.
ATTTAGTCCACAAGACAAAAGAATTGCTGAAATTATTAAAATAACCCCACTCAAAAGTTTGGGAACCCTTGGTTCTTAATACTGTGTTCTGTTACCTGATGATCCTCGACTGTCTTTCTGTTTTGTGATGGTTGTGCATGAGTCCCTTGTTTGTTCTGAACAGTTAAACTGAGCAGCATTCTTCAGAAAAATCTTTAAGGTCCTGCAGATTCTTCAGTTTTCCAGCATCTTTGCATATTTGAACCCTTTCCAGCAGTGACTTTATGATTTTTGAGATACATCTTATCACACTGAGGACATTTGAGGGACTCAAACACAACTATTTAAAAAGATTCAAACATTCACTGATGCTCCAGAAGGAAACAAGATGCATTAAGAGCTGGGGGGTGAAAACTTTTGAACACAATGAAGATGGCCAAATTTTTCTTATTTTGTTGAAATATTAAGTTACAATTTACCTTGATCTTCAAATTCCAAAAGTTTTCACCCCCCAGCTCTTAATGCATATATTAATACAATATGCTTTTAATACAATATCTTACTCAGGACAGTACTAAATAAAAAATAACATGCATTTAGTATGATCTCTCTTATGTTTTTAAAATTACTCATATTTTCACAGATTCTGCAAGGGGTGCCCAAACTTTCGATCCCCACTGTACATTGTTTTGATTTATTTGTGATTGAATAATTCGTTTTCAGTCAAATCTTTTAACGAATCAATTGATCCAGTTCACAAAGCCAGTCTGAATGATTAATTCATAAATCAAACTGACCTGATTCTCAAAATCAATTCTTACTGATGAGTATTAATTAATTTTAGTGTTGTTGGTCTGTTTTGCACAAAAGGCTACTTCAAAATAAATTGAATAATGCATTATACTTTATTATTTGTCTCCTAAATTCTCTGGTCTACATTTTTTTTTGTCATTGGAAAAAATTTTAATATTGAAAAACGTTTTTTCAAAATTTGTCCCATCTGTGAATGAATAAAACTTTAGAGAATGTTTTTTTTTTTTTTTAATCAGCAAATCAGTATCCGTTTTTAAAAGTAAATCAGTTTATAGTGCAAAGCTTAAGAACTCTGATCTACATTTATTGTTTTGGGGGGAAAACACAAATATTTAATAAAATGTATCCAATTTGTGATTGAATGATTCTTTTGAGTTAAATCTTTTCAGTGAATCAATTGATCCAGTTCACAAAGCCGGTCTGAATGTTTAGTTCACAAATCCGACTGATCTGATTCTCAAAATCAACTCTTATTCATTTAGTTTTAGTGAATTTTAGTGGTTTCAGTCTGTTTCTCACACAAAGCTACAAATGTAGCTCAAAATTCGGAAGATCTCTGTGAATTTCTTTTTTGGAGTTAACAAAAAAGTAAATGATGACTGAATTTCCTTTTGTTGGGTGAACTATCCCTTTAAATTTCTCTGGGTATGAAATTAAATATAACTATGAACATTAGTTAAACTCTTTGTCAGTAAGCGTCCCTGAGCAATGACCTCTGTGAGATGTGACCGTAAATATTTCCGAAAACAACTCTTGAAAAAGTATGTTGCAATTGGAGTCAATTAGAGCGCTCTCTCCCAGTTCCAGGCGCGATGGGAATTGAATTAGAACGGCAAATGAGACAGCAGATGTTACAGCCGACCATCAGATGCTCAGGGATATTGGGGTGACAAACAAGTCAACCTTCTCAAAGCGGTCATCTACTACAACTGACTCTGGGATTGTGTGTTTATTAGAAGGAGTAATGCTGCTTTCCACTAGACAGAAGAAAGAAACAAATGAAAACAGAGGCCACCTTTTACAGCCTGACATGAACATGCCTTTGCAGGGATGCAATTTACAGTTAGTCACTTGGCTATACAGTAAATGGCTATAAGTATAAAAGCATTGTGATCAGATCACTGAAATGCATCTAAGTAATTGTTTAAACAAGCTGACACTTACTGGCACATGAAAATAGAATCAAATTAGACTTAAATTCAACAGAAAGGAGACTTAAATTAAATATAAAATGTTAATAGATATGAAAAAATCTAATAAAATATAAAAAGACTTAAAATAAATAAAATATAATAATAAAATAATATATACAAATAAAATATCAAGTTAATAAAAAAAAAATAAAGAATAAAATAAATTTGCAAATTGATGCAAAATGTGAATTAAACATTAATGCCAAGTGTAAAGGGGCCCTTAATGACATCCATTTATCATGATATATCTCTCCATTTCTAAGTAGCCTACTGTATGTCTATTGTTCCCCTGTCTTTCACATGAATACTGGATATACAGAAATGTCTGTGACAAATTTGGGAGTATCCTGGGCATCAGAAGCAATTTTTTGATGCAAATTTGGTTGTGTGTGAAGGATGCCTGAGTAAATTAACTGTTAACTGTGCAGAAAACAGCATTTGTTGCATATTGTTGATTACCACAATAAATAAATAAATAAATAAATATCAGCTTTGCAACTGAAGTGAACAGAGCCGTTTTTGAAGAGTTACACACAGAAATGTGAAGCTTAGAATTTTATGCTCTTTAAAAAAAAAAAAAAAAAAAAAAAAAAAAACCTATGTATTACTTGAGCAGATTTAGGGTTTTATTGTTTATTATGTTAAACTGTCATAGTGACAAAGTAGTAAACATGGACATCAATAATACATACGAAGTGATATTTCAATTAAAAGGACAGTTTGCCGCCCCCCAAAAATAAAAATTTACCCTCATGTATATCTAAACCGGTATGTGCATTTTTTTTTTTGTTGTTGTTGTTGTTGTTGTTATTCTTCTGCTAAAAACACATAATAATATATTTTAAAGAATGTGAGTAGCTAAACATTTTCAGGTCCAACTGACTTCCATAATATGCACCAAAAATATAATGGAAGTCAATAGGACCCAAAAATGTTTGGTTAACAAAATTCTTCAAAATATCTTATTCTACAGAATAAATGAATAACTGCATGTTTGGAATGACATGAGGTGAGGAGCAAATGATGACAGAATATTCATTTTTGGGTGAACTATCCCGTTAAGAGTGTGCTAAATATATAAGTGTATTTTTAATGGATTGATTGAGTCTTTTATTTATATAGTAAGTGTAACTGTAACTCCATTCATTCATTCATTTATAAGACAGAGGGACAACTGAAGTTTTATTTCATTTCATATTTCTTTGGTTTAAGGCTATGTCTTACTGCTCTCATTGCTAACTAAGGAAACCTGTTCTAAATCTACACTGAGCAGGATCTAATATTTACTTTTCCATTAAGGGGCAATATTTGCCCCTGGAACTGATTTCCAAAACTGGCCAGAAGAAAAACGCAGTTTTCAACATTGACTAATTTAAACACCTCTGATTGGCCAGTTTTCAGGACTGACTAATCAAAAATGCCTCTGATTGCCCATCACGTTCTTATCCTAAAAAGAAAAGTGTGTGATTGGTTATTATACTTAACACATAAAAACAATGCATAAAGAAGTGATCTGATGCAATATGCACAGATCTAGATAATTTTTATCACGACAGCCGTTATAGATGTAATATAAGTGTGCATTGGCAATATTTGCCCCTTCACCTTGAATTTGTGGATCATTTTTGCCACAAGGCCCCATTACCTTCTGACTCTGATACTGAGTAACTAAACACACTCATACATCTGTAATACATTAATATGTGAAGATGAAATTCTGGGCCCATTGTGCCCTGCAGTACAAGCCGAAAACATATTTGGAGGAAGCAGTCGCCCAGGCAGCCGCCGGCCAGCTCACGGGAAGAAAGCAGTTACCACACTTACTAAAAGAAGATTAATGTTTTATCCCTCACCCAATAGTGCTCTGTCTCAGAGCGCTGCAGATGGGAGAGAACGTTCTCCGTGCTTCCCCTCTAATCAGTTTAGCCCATTTCTAATAGCAATGGATGACTGATACAAAGAGGAACTTTGATTGATTACATGCCGCAGATGTTCTCGAAATGCATTTGCTTCCTCGCTCACAGCATCATGAGGCGCCCGTGAGTCATCACAGGAGGATGAGCCGGTAAAACGGCACAGGAGAGAGGAAAACCCTCGACTCAAATTCAAGTGTGATATCAGACCTAGTCAGGCACAACTAAGTTTGGCAGGTTAACATGTAGAGGTTCTCATTTATAGAGTGTTATTACTGTTAATTAACTAAAGCTATTATTATTTCCTGATATAAACATAACATAGAAATATTAGATGAAAACTTGCTTTGGACTCAAGATTTCGAAACTAGTACTTTGTTGATTGATTATCAAGTTGCTGAACAATGCTCAGTGGCTCTGGATGCAGTGATCCTCATTATTGAGAAGAGGGCACACAGAAAACTGTGTTTGTTGAGAAGTGGACACAGATGACAAAGTTTCCTGTTGTAGAACTCATGATGTGACTGGACTGAGTGGAAGCCGGTGTCTGTCATGTTATGCTGAGAATGAATCAAATGCGGGCGGCAGCAAATTATCAGTGACTCTGTAATCAGGGAATCTTTGGAGAGTTGCCCTTGAGAGACGGAGGGAAGGCTGGTGGGGTTCACACATGGATGTGGTCCAATCTGAAAACAATGGTCATTGATGAAAGAAGACAGAGCCAAAAATACATTATTTAAAGCAACAGTTTACAAAAAAAAAAAAAAAAAAACAGAACATACAAAAAGTAAAGAAAGAAAATTCTGTAATTTGATACCCGTCAAATAACATTTCTTTTTTTTTCCGAGGTTTTTTTTTTTTTTTTTTTTTTTTTTTTTTGGAGTTGAAAATGTTTCAGAGAAAATAAAGAAATTTGAAATTTTCAGGAGATCTGAAGATTATTAAAAATTTGATTGGAGGAAAAAAAGGGTCTAAGATTATCTGACCAGAATATGGAGAAGATACATAATAATGCAATACATAAAGTAACCCTAACCCTAACCCGGTTCAAACAGTTTGTTCCCTGCAAAGTTCAAACACACATTAATATGACTTCATTCAGCAAGCCCTCAGCATCCTAGCAGAGCGTCCCGAGCCACAGTGATTGAAATATAATTATTGGCAAATGAATTCATCTCCAAGTCCCTGCCAGTGATTGGTTCCTCACTGCAAGTCCATCTGGGCCAACATAGCGTCTCTTTCACGCCGAATCCTCAATGAGTTCTCTTACACGGCCCACGCTGTGCGTCGTATCACGTGTCCCTGAGCTCTTTTCCATGCCACATCCAGCAGTGGGCAAAGGTTTATAATCTGCCACAAATCCCCTGGTGCTCCAGTACATGTCAGGCTGTCATAATCTCTTCTACATGGGCTGTCAAGTGAAGGCGCTTGTTTTCCATCAAGTGCACGGAGGATGTTGGATTTGCCATTTTGTGAGCGCATTCTGCACTGTCAGTCTGAATGTCCTAGATGCAGAGAAGTCATCTTAAGAGAGCCGAACCATGCTACACACCTGTCTGAAATATCAAGTGTCTGTGTCAACTCACTGAAGATACTACATATTTAAATGTGTATACACCGGTGATGGGAACAGTACTGAGGAGGTTTGTGCTAACAGATAGCTGGCCTTTGAACTTTGAGCTGTAATGTCAAATGCAATATAGTCCAAAAAAGTCACTTATATAACTCTAGTTACTGTTCAGATGTTTGGGGTCAGTAGGCTACAATTATTTATTTTATTTCAAATGTGATGTATTCCTGTGTATTTTCAGCATCATTCCTCCAGTCTTAAGTGTCACAAGATTCTTCAGAAGTCTTTCTAATATGCTGATTTGCTGCTCAAAACAATCTCTGATTATTAACAATGTTGTAAAACATTCTTAGAACAATTTTTTTGTAAACTGGGCTCGTACTTGATATCCTACTAGAAACAAAACTTGGCAAATGTTTTGATGATTGTTTATAAAGACGTCTCTTAGCAACTAAACTGCAGAAGATAAACAACGCTAACAACATTAGCATTTGTTAGACAGACGTACAATTAACAGCATTGAAGATGGTGTACTGTTTTACACACCTGTCTTTGCAAACATTTGCTGAACAGGTATTATCATGTGTTTGTAGAAACTTTGACTCATTGAAGCATTTTATTTGTTTAGAAGTCAATTAGCTGTGTACATCATACATCTAGGTTTCCCCATTCATTTTAAGTGACATTCGATTGCACAGGTGTTTTTTTTTTTTTTTTTTTTTGTGGAAAGCCGGGAATTCCAGCACAAACTCTGCAGGGAGATGCATCTCCAGGACTTCAAACCCCTGCTGAATGCATTAGATATTTAAAAGATGAGGATCATTTTGCAGCCTATCAGATTTGGGCTTTGAGATGGATTGCTGCAGTATATCTTCCACAAAATATTTCTTATAAGTGTCTGGATTTAAAAAGAATTTAAAAAGTCTGTTTCATATTTCAGAGTGAGTAATATAATACATCCAGATACCAGACAGCAGACAAGGATAGAAGGCAACACTAGGAAAGTGCAGCTGTTTCAGACCAGGGATTCTCATACTCCTAAATAATCCACAAGTAGCAGCATGCAGCATAAAAGAGCATTAAAAATTAGTGATGTTTGTTCCTGGGCAGTTGTGATTACCTCTGACACAAGAAGGAGTGTGATAGGTCTCTGTGGAGATTTATGTTTTATAGGGCTTGAGGGAGATATTGAGCGATGACTATGAGCTCCCCAGAGGAAAGGAGAGAGTACTGGGAGACAGATTTGTGCTTGTTCTCCCATGGGCGGCACAGCGCACCGTGTGTTTGCAATCTGTTTCGTAGCTAATTACACTGCATGGTGATCAAAACGTATAAACAAGACACGTTTCAGTGGCTTGTTAGAATGAGAGATTCAATCAGAAATCTTGATTTGCTGGTGGTGACCTTTCCATGCAAACCCCCATAGACGATCTGGTGTGAAAATTGGGCGGAAGTGTCTAAAGTACTGCGCCAAGCATGGAATTACTTGAGAAACAGAGACCCCTAGTGGAAGGATTGTGGAAGTGCATGTCAAGTCATGGATCATAACTATGGATCATACCTTACAGTGGACATTTGTAATTACTAATTCTGACATCACAACCGGCATCAATATGAACTTAAAAATGTGGATCCCATAAAGCAATTAAGTCTCTTTAAAGCAATAGTTAGCCCAAAATTAACATTTTCTGAAAAAGTACTCCCTATAAGACCATATAAGATGTTGATGAGTTTGTTTCTAATAAAAGAGACATGCAAAATGTTTCATAGCCAATAACACTGTGTGGTGATCAAAATGTATAAAAACGGCACGTTTCAGTGGCTTGTTAGAGTGAGAGATTGAATTGAGAAACACTGTCTTAATGTACAGAAGTTTTGACCACTCAGTGAAAGTCTATGGGACTTTCCATAGATTTAGTAAAAAAAAAAAAAAGATATGCATAGCCAGAGTCAGACCAGTCTGAAGATCTCACCTGAGTTTGGTGGTTGTGGCTTGAAAGCTGTGTGAAGACACATTTTAAAATTTAGTCTCAGAAGAAGAAGCTCAAATTGTAGATCAGTCTGTGGGCTTTCTCAAGACAATAAATGAACAGAATGAAGGATGAAAAGAAATGTAGAGATGGGGAAAAAAGGAAGGAAATAAAAGTTCAACGAGAAAATGAAGGAAAGAAAGGAAAGAAAATGAAGAAAGGAATTTAATATAATGAAGAATGTAACAACTGAAATGTAGGAAGGATGGAAAAAAGGAAGGAAAAAAGACAGAAAGCAGAAAAAAGGAAAATGAAGGAAGAGAGGAAACAAGTAAAGGATTTTTTTTTAAGAGTGGAAAGGATGAAGGAAGGAACAGTGAAAATTAAGAAAAAGAAATTAAATAAAGTAAGAAAAAGGAAAATTAAGGATGTGGAAGAAAATAAAGAAAGGAAAGCGTGGAAGAAGCAAGGTTGGAAATGAAGAAAAAGTCAGAAGGGACTTTATAAAATGGAAGCAGAAAACACAGGAAGTAAAGAAATGAATAAAGCATGAAATTATTGTTGTGTGTGAAGTAAGATCTCTGATGTCCTCAGATTCAGGATTTAGGCTGATGATGCTGGATGAGAGTGGGCGGAGCTTCTCTTTAGGATCTTCTTAATTGAGATCTGGATCCTCAAGAGGTCGGCTGCCGGATCCTTTAACTCCATTTATGTATGTGCTGTTTTATTAGGAGGAGCATGCTCACTTTAATAAGGCCAGTGCAATCACAGCTGCTCCAGCAGGACCAGACCAGCATTAGATCAAGCAGATGAAGAAATCACAACAGCTGGAATTCAGCACTCACTTCTTCTAGGCCAATTAGCACGGTTCTGACACCATGTAGTGATGTGTTTACTCTGTAATGATGCAATTACAAAATAATAATTATATTTCTTGCTCAGAAGAATAAACTATGAAAGTGATTACATATGATGATATCTTGTGAAAATAATGCATGAGGGTCACAGCTTTTTAATGCTCAATCTGGCTGTTTGTATTTACTCTAAAATATAAAATACTGTCTTCCCTACCAGAGTCAAGCCAATGCGTTTTTCAATGCTTCCTGATGAAAATCAGTACAACATATGCAGGGGCGGATCTAGAAAAATATTGATGGGGTGGCGAGAAGGGGGCAGGAATTTTTGAGGGGTGGCAACATATGACAGAAGTATACATATTGAATTTAAGTCACAGTTATCACAGTTTGATGATAAATATATGTGCACACTACAAAAGGACACAGGCTGCCATTTAAAAACTTAATCTCATGCAATCAATGTCTTGTATTTGAAACAGTTCATATAAGGAATAAGTGACCATACCCCATAAGCACCACCACACTCACTAATGCATACAGTATGCATCGACATGTAATTAAGAGCATTACATTATAAAAGATTCAGTGTTATCAATATGTCAGTTTATTATAAGAAACACAAGATTTTAAGAGCCAATGACATTTCCAGCTGGGGAGACTCAACTGATTTTCTACTGTTTAGTGTTAATCACCATCTAACTCAACCAGTCAAGAGCTACATTTAACCTTAGATGTTATATGAATATGGTCCCTGAAGCATAGGCTTTATTAGCTGACAATAATAATAAATAAATAAACATTATAGGCACAAATACAAATGTACTTTTAGAAATTGTTCTTGAAAAATATGGTGTTATTGTTTTGGCAAGTTTAAATTAAAACATATATGAAAACTTGTGCGATATTCCTTTAAAATAATGTTTTAGTATATCTTTTTTTAAAGTATAGGCTATATTTTACCAAGCAATTTCTTACATAATTTCTTTGAGTTAGACCAAACTTTTATTTTGGTGAGTTGTAGACCGAGTTTATGTGTTTTTTTTAAATAAACTATTATTATTAGCTAATAGGCCTACTTGAAGTATAGCATACTCTACTGTGCAATAGTACTATATTTCTGTTTAAATTTCTTCAAGTTACACCAAAATTTTATTTTGACAGATTGTGGTAAAGACATTGCCGTTTCTGTCAGTCTGTGTATACGATATGAATGAATGATGATAGTTTTATCAAATGAAATGGTGAAATCCTCTCATAGCGCGCTGACGTGCACATGTGTAGCATACATCATGCATTAATATAGTGAAGAGCTGAAAACACCACGCGTGCTTCAGTGTGTGTGTGTGTGTGTGTGTGTGTGTGTGTATGTAGTAGAGCACACATTCCCAGAGACGTGTATAACAACACCTTAAGGGTTCCCATTAGCAGGATTTATTATTGTGCCCCCCTTCCTCAAATATGATGATGGAAAAAAAAAATACTATGGGGGTCAAAAAATAACTTTAATCAAATAAAAAACTAAATGAATAAATTTTATTATTTACAAATCACAATTTTAGCTCTCGACATTTACCTATGGCTATAACTTTATTATGATTCTTATTTATTTTATAGTCTCAAGCAATCATGCAAAAGGAAACTAAGCAGCTTTACTATGATAAAACCATGGTTTATTTTTGTAAGGGTTGTGATATGCAGTTTTTCGCGAATCATTTGAGTCAGTTATGGGGATTGCGAATCATTTGAGTCTGTTTGGGAGTTCGGAGCGGGATCGCGAATCATTTGAGTCAGTTCGGGAGTTCAAAGCGGGTTCGCGAATCATTTGAGTCAGGATCGCAAACCATTTGAATCAGTTCGGGAGTTCGGAGTAGGTTCGCGAATCATTTGAGTCAGTTCGGGAGTTCAAAGCGGGTTCGCGAATCATTTGAGTCAGTTTGGGGATCGCGAATCATTTGAATCAGTTCGGGAGTTTGAAGCGGGTTCGCGAATCATTTGAGTCAGTTATGGGGATAGCGAATCATTTGAGTCCGTTTGGGAGTTCGGAGCGGGATCGCGAATCATTTGAGTCAGTTTGGGAGTTCGGAGCGGGATCGCGAATCATTTGAGTCAGTTTGGGAGATCGGAGTGGGTTCGCGAATCATTTGAATCAGTTCGAGAGTTCGGAGCGGCTTCGCGGATCAATTTTAATTAATTCGAGGGTTTGGAGCACTGATCTATACTGATCTATATTATAGATCAGTATAGATCTATATTATAGATCAGTGGTTCGGAGCGGGTTCGTGAATCATTTGAGTCAGTTCGGGAGTTCAAAGCGGGTTCGCGAATCATTTTGAGTCAGTTCGGGAGTTCGGAGCGGGATCACGAATCATGAAAGATTCACGCTCTTAAATTTTCAAATTGGCCATAACCTTTAATTCATTGCTGCCAACTGCCAACCTATGCCACCCCGGTAGATCCGCCCCATATGAATAACTTGTTATTCATCTCTGATTTTGAGATGAAATGCAGGCTTTTTGGAAACCTTCTGGATTCTGAATGCTTCTCACCATTTGTGTCCCATGTTAACAGCCCATAGTGTATGTTATATAAAGGTAATAATTTGTTAAGAGTTGGTAAATATATATATATATATAATTGCTGGTGATTTGCATAGACTGTCTAGGAGGCATTAGAGGAGCACTGTCATTGAAAATGTAAACAAAAGAAAAGAACACATCGACTGGCTTCATAGCTCAGTGGTTAGAGCACTGGTCTTGTAAACCAGGGGTTGCGAGTTCAATCCTCGCTGGGGCCTCTGGGTAAAAGTGAGCATTTAGCTTCACAACTCTAAAAAGAAAAAAACCTTGTTGTATCATAACACTATTCTAGTACCCCTGTCCTCCTTTGGAGAATAATCTGTAGACTCCATTTCATGTATCCAAATATTTCAGATGTAAAAATTATTCACATTTAAAAAAGCCATTTTGACTATATTTAAAAACGTAATTTATTCCTGCTATATTTTCAGCATCATTCCTCCAGTCTTCAGAGTCACATGATCTTCAGAAATCATTCTAATATGCTGATTTGCTGCTCAAGAAATATTTCTTATTATTATCAATGTTGAAACAGTTGATGCTTCTTGTTGTGGAAATCATGATGCATTTTTCAAGGATTCTATGATTAATACAAAGTTCAAAAGAACAGAATTTATTTCAAGTAGATAAATCTTTTTTTAACATTATAAATGTCCTTAGTGTCACTTTTGGTCAATTTAATTTACCCTTGCTGAATATAAGTATTAATTTCTTTACAAAATGACCTTAAACTTTTAAATGATAGTGTAACTTTAAATAAATATTAAATAACTTGCATTACACAAATCCTTTAGCTGACACTTTTATCCAAAGCGACTCACTTAATACACTATTATGCTAAGCATACATCATTGCACCAATCACACAACAAAAGTGAATAAGAAAATTGAAACAAAGGAATATTTAGCTTTTTATTTTTTTAACATCAGTGCCTCTCATTCTCTCTTGTTGGATGCTTCATGCAGCTGGCCCCAAAACCACCTGTATGCAACAGCTCAATTCATTCACTAAACATAACGACATGTGAAATGCAACAAACAACACTAGTTTAAACAGGGCGAGAACTTGCTGTCAGAGTAGAAATGCCATTTCCTGTTGGAGACTGATAGTCTATGAGGTCATGCTCCAGGTCTCAGCTCTCATCTGCCTCTAGATTGATGTTGTTTCCGAACTTGGCATATAACTGAACCTTCAAATCTCCGAGGAGCTCCTGTATGGACGACACACGACCCTCCAGAGCTTTGATCTCATCCTGCAGAGCTTCCTGTGGATAGCAGAATACAAGAATGGAAATGTTGAGCAGTACAACAAGGGCTCAAAACAAACACTCGGCAAGCAAGAAACACTGGCTAGATGCCAGTTGGCCGGTAACTTTTCTTTTCTTAGAGATTGAAAAAATTAGATACAAAAAGTCCAACAAAGAAAACCTTTTTTTTTTTTACATCTAACAATTCTGAGAAAAATCCAACAACGTTAAGATGCTGTGCGGTTTTACGTTAGGTTGCTTTGTACATGATGTGCAGCAACTCAATTTGTGCTGATACTAGTAAAATCTATATATTGAATAATGTGTGTTAGATATTACAACCATCTGCAATAAACACCTTAACGCAAAACAGTCGCAAAATCTAAGATCTCTTAAAATGATTATTAAGATGTTTGTAATACACTTTTAAATTTCTGCAGGGAATATATTTGCATTTGCTCCTAAATACATTTTTAAATGTATTATACATTTATATTATTTTTTATACAAAGTTAGCGTGTGTTAGACATGCAAAATGCACAACACCGATGTATGCTGCTTAAAAGAGCATGTTGCTCTGATGTAAACAATCACGCATGAGAAGCACATGGAGGAACACGTGAGAGACGTGCTGAATGAAAGCACATTCACTCTCTGACAGAAGATGGCGCTAAACTGCTGAAAATGCTGCCCAGAAACCCCATAAATAAAGCACTACTTTCTAAAACATATTAAAATAATTTTAAATAGCCATTCAGGTTTGTGTATTCACCATGATGTTCATCACAGCACCAACTACTTAAATATTTAGACTTATTAGGCTATTTCGTTTCTTCTGTGGCAAATGTAGCTGTTGCTCATTGTGGATGTTAATGGTTAATTAATGAGGTCTTATCGTAAAGTGATACATATGGGTCTTTATAGTTCTTTTGCACTTTAATCTGTCTAAAGCTTTATAAATATTTTCTGTATTGCTTTATTGTATTTAAATGTTCAGTTATTTTTGTTATAAGAAAAAAGTTAACCTGTTATACTGTATTATGACCATGTATTTTTTTTTTATTTTTTTTTTTACAAAATTTCAATACTGTGTTAATACCGTGTACCGTGATAAGATGAGCAATTAATTGCAACAAGAAAATTTGATACCGGGATATCCCTAGTGCAAGTATGCTCATGCACACACACACACACAAACACTCACACAAAAACTGCTATTCGAGCAAAAAAATAAAAAATAAAAATAAAAGTCGTGTGCAAAGACCACAATGATTACACGACTCTTGTGAGATTTGAACCTACAAACTTTCCAGCCTAGATGTTCAACCTTTAGCCTACAATGTGTTCCAGATTCAGGCACAACACACATAAACACACAGGGTTTGGTTTGGTTTGTGTGGCTCACGTCACCTTGGCTGCCTCCAGCATTTCCTGCGTCTCTTCCTGCGAGTGACTGATGAACACGTCTCCGATCTGATACGGGATCAGCATTGCATCGTCCTCACACATCATGAGGTCATCACTGGCATCCTCGAGATTCTGTAAGGATTTCTACAAAAAAAAAAAAAAGAGAAAAAGAGTTAGATCAGCGTCTGCCTGAACAAAATACAACCCAAAATGTAGACTAATCAAAACAATTATTTACCTTTTTGGCCTCGATTTCGTCTTTAAGTTCAGACATCCGATTTGTGTTCCTGGCAAACTTGTTGATCTTTTGCTGGTCCTCAAATGTTACATTGACATCTTCAGCTGCCTGTTATGATTTGAGCAAGATTTATAATTAAACAATGCATTTATAACAATATAAACAACTAATTTTGCTCTCTATTTTTTTTAAATGCTGCTTGATATAAAAATGCTCAGCAATTAATATTTAATGTCATATAATAAGGTTACTTTCTGTGGTGCACTTTGAGAATATATAGCTGTATTCTTATGAAATAATCACACAGTGACAAAAACAGGTATTTACTTGCACATGATCTGAAGGCAAATGGCCTACTGTAGAACGATAAACGTAAAATGTAAATAAGAATTAAATGTCAATGGCAGAAAAATCCCGATTCATGTGACGTTAGCTATTTAGCTGCTCTCGGAAACAATGAAAACAAATACTCTCCGGAGTCACTCATCGCTATTTCTCTCGTGCACTGTTTCACATCTTTCAGCCTCACTTACAGGTTACTGAAAAAACAGCAAAAACACGACGTGAATCTGGACAGAAAGACGTTTATGTAAACACATACCACTCCTTTCTTCATGGTGGCTGCCATCTTGAACAGGAAACGGACCTCGTGCACGCGCGTGAACTGCGGCGGAATGGAGCACGTGGGTATTCATGAGTTTGTTGTTGCCATTTCGGAAATGTGCTGCCTTTGTAAGAGGGAGAATGACACGGTTTAGACTTGAGCACTTAAGTTGTGCATTTTTTATTATTATTATTATCCGCAGTGTTCGTTGTGGTCAGGATTTTCACAGTACTTAGCCTACTGACATCTTCTGGACAATAGTAGATTTGTTTCCACATAGACACATATACATTTCATGATGATGATTTAAACCAGTATATCTATACTTTTATGTCCCCAGAGACTGATTTCCAAATTCCTTTCCAAAGAACTTTATACTTGTAGATATAGCTTTGTCAAAGAACCAGAAATAAAAAATAATAATAATAAACATCTTGAAAATATGAAAAATGTTTACCTTCTAAAACTCCATAGGGCTGATATGAAGAAAAACCCATGCACTTGAATTCAGCTTGGCCAACTGACTTGTTGGATTATTTTAAGATCTATTGTAGATATTTTGGTTGTTCCTATGCCTATATTGCATAGCTATTTATGCAATTTGTGATTTATAATGTGCTTTTATCTGATGCATTTTCTGTTGCAATATAGTCTTTGTATTGCTAAGTGAAAAAATGACCTTCAAGACATTTCAAACTAAATTATTTAAGGTTTTTAATAAATGCATGATAGAAAATGAAGACCAAATCTAAATTTTTGGGTGAACC
This sequence comes from Carassius auratus, assembly GCF_003368295.1. Taxonomy (NCBI): domain Eukaryota; kingdom Metazoa; phylum Chordata; class Actinopteri; order Cypriniformes; family Cyprinidae; genus Carassius; species Carassius auratus. The sequence goes on along the minus strand of NW_020524901.1, from coordinate 22,588 downwards.
AGGTCTTTCAGCTTCATGATAGCCATGTGAGCGGGACACAAGCTGTTGAATATTTAGTTAACATAATGACAGCGGACACAACCTGACTGAACAAACTCACTCTGGTTGCTAGTACTAGTTTCTTAAACATCCTCTTTGTAAACAGCGTTACACCCAAAGACAAATATTCGGATGATATGCAATTTACCCCCCTTTTCCCAACATTACCATTCAAATGATTATTTTTAAAAGCTATCTTTAATTTCCATGTGTGCATATTTGAGCATCAGTGACAAATATTAATTTAATATATATAAAAACTATAATTGCAACTTGTTTGCATTCTGTGCGTCTTAAATCTTATTGAAAACATGCTTCATTTGGATGATTTAGTGGAATGCCTTCAAGGTTTTTCACCGTTAGCATGTTGCAAGAATTCCTCATGGTGGCAGATTGAGTTCACAGTGACCACGGAGGAATTTGATTGTTCGCCCCCAGTGTGTGCATTTACAATGTGTCTCTGTATACGGAGCTTACATGGCAAAATCTGCTCCTTTGTTCGTTGTCATGCTTTCTGACGAACAGGAAAACACAGCGCACTTTAAATATTACAGTGTTCTGTTTGACATTCATTTAATGAGACATTAAAGACGAGTTTACTGTACGTTTTGGCAAAGCGAGAGGATTCCTCCGCTCAAACATCCATTGAATAGTTGCATTTAGTGGGAATGGACAATGACTGAAACGGCTGAGCTGGGCCTGTGGGAGACAATCGGCATGTGTTTAGCCTGTATTTATGCATGTCGTGCAGTAAGAAGAATTATATTATGTCGAGAAAATATCGTAAAGGTCAAGTAGATTGATAATTTATGCTAAAACGGTCAAGAAAAGGGAGGGCCAGATCACAATGAGATGCATTTTACATCAATTATGCTGTGATTACATCACAAGATTAATGCAGGAGAACAGTCAGCTTTATGTTAGCCTACATTTGCTGTCAATGATAGTATTGTGTCATATTAAAGCATTTTTTTTTCTATATTAATGTTCCATTATTTAGCTAATAGTCTAATAATGACAGAAGAATCATTGTTAAAGTCAAAAGGAGATCTGTTGATCGATTTAATTTTTCAGTCAAATTATTATTTAAATAATATACTGATTAATTAATCAAATTAATTGCAAAGCATCTCATGTGTCAATATTTGATTCAAAGAATTCAAAATCTAGTTTCTGTATTATTGAGCGTACTCTAAGCCTACCACAGCAGTGTATTGTACTAATACTTTGAATTTAGATGTAGTTTGCTGTAGGATTTATTTTACAATCTGGAGCTGATGATCAAAACACGGGTCCATCAGGATTCCCAAACACATCTACACAAATGTTTGATGATGAGCTTAAACTGATCAGTTTAACAGGCTGGAAAGATGAAACGGTCTGGACAATGAGTGTGCTCTGAAGTCCAGAGCAGGGGTTTATAGTTAATACAAATGAAACCTTTTAAAGAAAGATATTTTATAGAACATAAATCAGAGTTTATTTTTTTTATTGTGACTTTTCAACAAAAAAAAAAGACACAAATACGAAATAAAATAAGTAAAAGCTTGAACTAAAATGACAACGGAAAGTACGAAAAATGAATAAAATCTGACTCAAAATATAAATAAAAAGCATGATATTATCTCACATTGAAAATGTAGGTTTTTGAATCTATTTTAGACTTTAAAGTGAACAATTTTTTGGATGTTTCTTACTTCAGTTGAAGCGCTAGATGCTCTTTGAAACATCTCTGGAAAATATTCTTAAAAATATACATTTTTAAGGCAACTTGCAGTACCTTTTAAAAGTGTATTTATTTATTATAAATAAATATAACATATAATAATATAATATAATATTAAATAACTTTTCTTTATTTTGATACATTTTAAAATGTAATTTATTCCTGTGATACAAAGTTACATTTCAGCATCATTCCTCCAGTCTTCAGTGTCACATGATTTATCAGAAATCATTCTAATATGCTGATTTGCTGCTCGAGAAACATTTCTGATATGATCAATGTGGAAAACTGTTGTCCTGCTTCATATTTTTGTTCTTTCAGCATTCTTTGATGCATAGAAAGTTCAAAACCATTCCTAATTGTTTTGCATGTACCTTTCCATGTATTCTGCAATTAAATCATTAAATAAATAAAGACTTAGGTTGGAAAGCTTGATGTCATGTACTCTGTACTCAAGCCCTGGATGAGAGTCATGCTGCGCAAATAAACTTGTGCTATATATCCTCTACACACATCCTGTTTGGGCTCAACCACACCTACAAAACGAGAGCTGTTCTCAGATCAGTCCTGACACTTTCTCTGCTTCGGCACTGTGACTGAAGCAATGGATGATACTGTCTGATGCTTATCTGTGATGTGGGTGATAATCGTATCTTCTGTATTTAGGTGGAAAAGCTCATCAGTGAGAAACAATAGCACACGATCATGAGTTCATCAGTGATAACAGGTTTACAGGCCATGTCTCATCCACAGTTTATCTCTCAAGTATCTTCAGGTTATACGTTTTGAGCCCCACCCTCTCTTAGGACAGGTATATGTGTACACACGCGGGCTCACACACAGCAGACTTGCTTTCATCGAGCTTTGGAAACTGTACACAGACGAAAAATTGTCAGTTTGGGGCAGAAGACAGTGGAAAGGTAAATACAAATATTTTGAATTCATTTAGTTTTTATTAATTCCAGTATTTTTTATCAAATCTGTATATGCAATTTTCTGTAAGTTTTATAGTAGTCAGAAATATTAATGGAAAATGTAATTTTCATCTGTGCATGGGACTGAAGCGATCTGTTTTTTTCTTATTAGGACTTTTAGTGATATGATTAAATGTAACTCTTGTAACGGACTTTTTTTTGCATATTTTTCATCATATTTATGTTTAATAATTATCAATGTCAATGCCGATATTTAGTTGCTGACTTGAAGTGAACATGGGAAACGAGCAATCAACTCCGAAAAAACGGCAGAAGGTGAATTTTTTTCCTCTTTATATATAAATATATATATATATATATATATATATATATATATATATATATATATATATATATATATATATATATATATATATATATATATATATATATATATATATATATATATATATATATATACATATATATATATGTATATATATATATATATATCGACCTAGCTTTATTTAGCAACATCTATATTATAAGTTAATTATACAAGAAAATCTATAGTAAATTTTCAAACATTTTAGCAATATCATTATTATATTGTTAAAAGTACAAATATTCTGTGTAGTTCTAAAAAATACTATTTTGTTCAAATTAGTCGTAGATTATAGCAAATGTTATCAATGTAGCAAGTCATTTTATGGCAGCTATGTGTTTGTTTTGGAAGATATTTGTCTATTATCTTGATTCAGAAAAGGCATATTATAAATTATTATACATTATGCATTATAAATTATATATATACATTAGTTAAAATTGTTAAATAAATACATGGAAAATACAAAAATATTAGCAAATTTTATATAATCATATTTTTATGTAAAATAACAACAGATTATAAAACTAATCAGTATAATTCACCAGGCAAATGCTGAGAAAAAAGTCCAAAATGGAGAGCTGAATGGACATGCAGCAGCAGCTCCAGAAGAAACTGAACCTGGTATGTATATGATATACTCCACGTTTATTCTGTACATGTAATTTAATTTCTCTCATTTTATAATTTCAAAGTCAGCATATAAAGGAGTAAAGCTAAACTGGCTGGCATGTAGATTGTTTGGATTAACTCAGCAAGTCAGCCAACAATCGAGAACATGACTCAAAGCTCTGTATAAACTTTGGGTGTTGTAGTCAGGTGCATGGTGGATAAAGCTATGTTTAATTTGCATTTGGTGTGCAATGCTAGTTTGTACTTTCACAAAGCCTTTATTAAAACAAAATGTACTCATAAGTACATTTTCCTTGAATGCTGATGCATGCATTTATTCATGCACATATTAAGAGAGAATGAAAGTTGTACAATGCACATAAAAATAAGGCCAGAAACTTTATGCTAGTATGCAAACGCATTCTTGTTGAATATAATTGTACTCTTGTGTCATTTTGGCTGTAACCTCAACTGTTCTTTAAAATGTCGAGTGTGTAGAAGAAGTGGGTGTGTATTATGATTTATAACTGGTCAATTCTATTATCATATTGATAAGGCAATAGATATTATTTGTCCCTGTACATTGCATTCATAATAAAAAAAAAATATATATATATATTTCCAGAGACAAGCAAAGAAGCAGCAGTGGAGCAAAAGAGTGAAACCCCACCAGCCCCTGTCACAAATCAACCAAAACCACCAGAAAAAGAGGAGGTAGACAGCAGCAAAGCCAATGGACCCACACATGTGGAAACGACCCCTGAGCAAAAAACAACTAAATCATCAGATGCTGAACCACACAAAAAAGCTGCAAAGCCCAGTGGAGATGAGATGTCTAGCTTCATTGGTAAAATGTTCAAAAAGAAAAGCGAACCTGTGAAACCTGCAGCAGAAAACAACGATTCAGTGGACGCACCGGTCAAAGCAGTGGATCTGAAAATCGACATGAAGCCTGTAAGTAGAAGTTGCACAAATTTAAACTTACACTTCCTCAGGCCATACAAGATGTAGAGGAGTGTGTTTCTTCATCAGAAGAACAGATTTTGAGAAATTTAGCAATCCATCTTTTGTTCAGCAATGGCTGGACTCTCATTCTGACGGCACCCATTCACTGCAGAGCATCCATTGCTGAGGAACTGATGCAATGCCACATTTCTGATAAACAAACTTTTGAAAGGGTAACATTTTTCAGCAAATTTTCATTTTTTGTTGAACTATTTTCCTGGCCACTTGATTTCCCTGGCCTCGTCTACAGTGAAACATAGCTGTATTTTAAACATCAAATATCGCAAATTAGCTATGATTTGTTAGTTTTTTCACTGTTAGTTTGGACTGAAACATTATTTGACAAAAAATTTGGGTCACAATTTATTTAAGGGTCCAATTGTCACTATTAACTAACCATTAACTATGACTTTTGCCTCAATTAACCCCTTATCTGCTGCTTATTAATAGTTTATAAGGTAGTTGTTAAGTTTAGGGTATTGGGTAGGATTATGGATGCCATGCATTATGTGTACTTTATAAGCACTAATAAACAGACAATATGTTAATAATAGAAATGCTAATAAGCAAGTAGTTATTAGTGTGAATTGGACACTATACTAAAGTGTTACCAAAATTTGGAATGCAAAACAATCTTAAAGTACCAAGAATGCTTTAGCACGTTTAGCTGGTTTTAACCTGAATGTTTTCTACAGAGCATCTACCAGGTAAAAAACAAATCCAAATAAATGCACTTTGACTCTGACCAATTTCTCATTACAAAAGGATAAAGTATTAATTAACGCAGACCAAAAGGAGATTCTTGAGGAAGTCGCGGAGAAGATCAAATTGCAATTGGTTGACTCCATTCCTGTACAACCCATAAGTTCAGGTTTTCTGACAAAGCACGTCCCGTTGGAGTCCTCAAACACAGATGAGATATTTCCAGACCGGTCTGCTACACAAGAACCAGTATCTGTTAGAGAAGAACAAGTAGCTGAAGAGCCAGTTAAAAGAAAAGCCAGGGAGTTACATACAGGACATCTGAAGTCTGAAGAGGAACTATTGGTTGATGCCCAGGCTGTAGAAGATGAAGAACCTAAGACTGAGGATGCTGAAAAGGCCTTGAAAGAAGACACAGAACTCATACAACTTGTTGAAGGCATAACGTCAGAAGAAAAGAAACAAGCATGTGAGAACAACGTCGATGTTGAGGAACCAGTCGTTGGAGCTGAAGAGCCATTGCTGGTTGCTGAAGAAATTGCAGACAGTGTTGAGGAAATCTTCCACATCACTCAGGAGCAAGAAAGCCTTGATGCAGAAGAGTCAGAGGAACATCAAGGGAACATGTGCAAGGAGACATTGGTGGTTACAGAAGAACCATCTGTGGAAGCAGCGCTGATTGGCGGAGAAGAAATCGTTCCTGCCACTTCTGAGTTCATCTTAGCTGTTAATAGATCGATGACTGTAGATGAGGACAGTTGGGTGATCATTCAAAAACCGGCTCGACTGCTAAACACCTCTGGACTTTTAGAAGAACCTGCACTCACTAGAACTAAATGGTATTCAGAAGATTCTTCTCAATTGCTTTCCCAACTGAGGTCCACATGCACTAAAGTTTTAGAAGATGCTTCATATAAGCCGCTCAGTGTCGATGTATGTGCTGATGAAAGCACTATTCACATCACAGTTGAGCTTTGCCCGGATGAGCTCACATGTCTGAATAAGGTCAGTTAATACCGATGATGTTTCGAGAAGAAAACCGCTGCATGGACAAACTCACCGCATGCGATTCACTCGGCGTGGAAACTCACCAGCTGCTTTACTCAAGATGCTTGTCATTTCACTTGATGCTTGTTGATTAACACAAAATTAACATCAATTACTTTGTTCCCGAAAGTGACGTCGATACTTCATATAATTAAAAAATCCCGTAAATGATTCTTAGCATGTTGGTTTATTGTTTGGTCTCTGTATAATGTACACTTCCAGACAGATTTTGAAATCATTTATTAGACTTATTTTATTTTTTTAACCAAAATACAGTAAAAGCAGTAATATTGTAAAACATTATTAGAATTTAAAATGACTTTGTGTTTGAATATATTTCATATTTGTGATCCTGGACAACAAAATCAGTCTTATATGTCAATTTTGAAGAAGTAAAAAAATCTGAAAAGCTGAATAAATAAGCTTTCCATTAATATATAGTTGGTTTGGATAGAACAATATTTGGAAAACTATTTGAATATCTGGAGTCTCAAAATTTCTAAATATTGAGAAAATTGCATTTAAAGTTGTAAGTTGTCCAAATGAAGTTCTTAGCAATGCATATTTCTAATCAAAAATTAAGTTTTTATATATTTACGGTAGCAAATTTGCTAAATATCTTCATGGGGCATGATCTTTACATAATATCCTAATGATTTTTGGCATAAAAGAAAAATCTATAGTTTTGACCCATAAAATCTATTTTTTGGCTATTGCTACAAATATACTTAAGACTGCTTTTGTGCTCCAGAATAACATTTAGTGCTTAATTATTGTCAATTATCATTAGTCCTTAATTATTAATAATAATGGACCTATTATAAATATTGAAAGCTGCCTAATATGTAAACAAAAACACAATATTTCAAGTTTTTGTAGATGAGTAGAATCTTAAATGAACAGCATTTATTTCATATTTTCATTCTTACTAATAATAATATCTAAAACCTTATAATAATCGTATATGCTTCAATTTATCAATATTACATTGTAATAATATTTCACAAAATTCATGTTTTACTGTATTTTTGATCATAAGAGGCTTCTATAACAATATATTCTAATATTATTCCAAACATTTGACTGGTAGTTTAACGCTCTCAGACATTTAAAGTGTTTGTTTTGTCTTTATAATTAATTCATTAAAAATAAATAAATGTTTATTCATTTATTAATTCATTAATTCATTCCAAACATTAGTACTTTAGCTGTCTTAGAGGTAAGTGTTTCTTTTGTCCTTTTCTTGTGCATTTTAACATTTGCATGCAATCTAACAACTAACGAAGAGCTACTGTAACTCTACTGTACACCAGTCATCACCAACCAGATGTTGTTGAGTTACACCTTTCACATGTTCAACTTTTCACAAAAATATAACAAGCAAATCACATACTGTACATTCTAAATATGACACACTTTACTGCCATATAAGACACATGCAGACTTTAAATCCAGCACATTGCTGAATATCAATGAGTGAGGGGGGGAAACAGGCGTTAATAAAAGGATGATTGTTGCTGCTGGCTGGAGTAGGCAGAGGCATGGATGGAATTGTGCCTCTATTTCAATGCATCTATTGCACATCAGCTGTAAGGCTTGTAACACATTCCCAAGGGCTTATTCTCTGGATTTGTCTATAGGATCCAGTGGACATAAAGAGCAGCACAGAGCCGGAGCCGGAGGCTGAAGCTCTCAAACCCAGTCCAGTGGAAGCTGCAGAAGAAAATAACCCGTCAGAGGAGGCCAAAGCAGCAGAAAAGACAGTTATGAACTTTTTCAAAACATTTGTGAGTACATTTTCATTGCTTTGGGTGATTCGAATGCTGTTCGAATTCTCTTTCAAACTACATTTCTGTTGTAATTGCACCTCATTGGTGTTTAAAGCTAAGCAGCAATCAGAAGTTTCAATATTATTGAGAAACACAAGCATGCAGTGTTTATAGAAAATCATTTATAAGAATAACAAGTGTGTATTTGTCTATAACTGAACTATCTAGACTTGTTGTTCCAGACTAAAATTATGCATTTTTACTCTATCTTTGAGGTATTTGTTACACTGCTGTATTTTTTTATCTGTTAAACTCTGTTTGGCACTCTGTTGAATCAATCTTCTGGACGTGTCAAACTGTGGCAGGCTTTTGTTTGCTGCATAATGTGAGCTCACAAGGGAGGCCTGTGCGTTTGGGGTTGTGATAAAGCACGGGAAGGCCTACGCCATCTCCAGAGGACAATGACTCACTCAACACCAGAAACATGCTCAGATCGGCTCCTGCCAGCCAGATCTTTGTGTGCCTGTGGCAAAGCAAGCCCGGCTAAACTGTGTCTGGATTTGACAGACAGGCTTTATCCTCACAAAAGATGCTTTTTGATATCTCTGTCTTAGAGTAGGTCCAGTTTGGAGAGATGGAGTACCTGAAGGAGCAGTATATGATGGTGTTTCAAAGTCACTCTAATGTTTACGTGTCTCCGTTCTCTTTTCTGCATGTGAAGGTCACTCCGACCAAAACAAGCAAAGAAGCCAAAGCCACTCCTGATGCTTCTAAAGAGCAGGTAATAAAACCTTAAATTATATTATATTATATTATATTATATTATATTATATTATATTATATTATATTATATTATATTATATTATATTATATTATATTATATTATATTATATTATATTATATATTTTCTTATCTTATAATATAATTTTTAGTAATAGCAATCTACAGTACCTATTTCATACTTTCTGCTTAAGATTTTTATTTCTGCATAGGATTGCTTTTAATGTTTATTATAGGGATGAACATTTTTCTCCTATAGGGCTTCAGCTTCATTCATTCATTCATTCATTTGTCCATTCATTCATTCGTTCATTCATTCATTCATTCATTCATTTTTTCATTCGTCCGTACATTCATTTGTTTGTTTCTTCATTCTTTAATTCAAGACAGTTTTATTGATACATTTATAAATAAATATAAAATAATGTAATATATATATATATATATATATATATTTTTTTTTTTCTCTGCAGGCTTTATTTATACATTTATGAACAAGTAAATTTTTTCTTTTTTTTTTTTTTTTTTTACAAATGCATGAATGAACAAATAAAATTTATATGTATTTACTTATTTATTTGTTTAAGCATGCATTATTTATTTAAGCATACTTTATACATTTATGAATAAATAAATATAAAAATATATTAATTTATTAAATTGTTTATCTATCTAAGCTTTATTTTTAAATGTGTATATATAAATGAATTAAATATAAAATGCATTTATTATTTATTTATCATCTAAGGATGGTTAGTTCATTACATTTATGAATAAATAATAAAAAATTAGGAAATACAATGTATTTATTTGTTTATTGATTGATTGAGTGATTTATGTATGTATTAACATAAGCATGCTTTATTTTTAATTATTTATAAATAAACATAAAGAAATACAAAAAAATAAATAAATATATATATATAATAATTCAGACTTAGGTTTATTTGCAAAAAAAAACAAAAAACATGTCAGATTATTGTCCTAAATACAGATGATGCTTGGTATTTATTGTCTTAATGTTTGTTCTTAAGTCACAGAAAGAGACCCCACCAGCACCATCTACTAATGTGAGCCATTTAATTTGCATTACATATTTTATTGCTTTTATAATATTTCTACCTTTTGCATCATTTCATTTCATTCATAAGCAAAAAGTTGGTTTTGAGGTGTGATTAGTTGACAATAAAGCATTATAGAATAATAATTAAAAAAAGTATACTCGCCTGCTGTTTTGTGATTGAAATGAAACAAACTGCACTCTTTTCTGAGGTACAGGAAGCACCCAAGGCACCCCCTCCTCCTCCCCCAGCGCCACCTAAGATGGAAAGCAAAGCAGAGCCGGCGGTGAAGAAAGAGGACACGTCTGCAACAAAAGCAGCCGCGGCAGCTGCAACAAAAGCAGAGGGATCTGCCAAGAGCAAAACTAAAGACAGTGCATTAGGCAAACTCTTCCGTTCAAAGGTAAGCTCAAACCTGACAGCAGCAACAATAAAGCACATTAATACAACTTCATTTAAATAAATAAACACATTAATTAATTAAAGCATCCTCAACAAATTAAGGAAACACAACCAATTGCAATTATTATTATTATTTAATCAAATGATAAAAAAATTTACTCTAAACTACATCTATAAAGAAGTCGCTATATTACTATTGAATTGTAAAGTATTTCATAATTATATTTATTCCTTGTATATAATAATAATACATTTATATTATTGTAATTGTTTATTATTATTATTATTATTATTATTAAATCAAATTATTAAAAAAAATTAAAACACTTTAGGTAACAACTAATGGTTCATTAGGTAATGTTAGTTAATTCATTAATTAACATAAACAAACAATGAACAATACACCTATTACTGTATTTATTCATCTTTGTTAATGTCAGTTAATGAAAATACAGTTATTCATTGTTAGTTCATGTTATTCACAGTGCACTAATTCACTAATGTTAACAAGCACAACTTTTGATCTGAATAATGCATTAGTAAATGTTGAAATTAACATAAACTAAGATTAATAAATGCTGTAGAAAAATTGTTCTTGTTTAGATCATTAACTAAAATAGTTAACTAACATTAACTAATGGAACCTTATTCTAAAGTATTACCAAAAACTTTGTAAAGAAATATCACTATATTATTGAATTGTAAAGTGTTATTATTATTGCTGTTATTATCTTCATTATTATTATTATTATTATTATTATTATTTTTATTATTATTATTATTATTAATAATAAAATTTAAATTAAACAAATCAGTAATATATATATATATATATAATAATTATAACACCATTGAATTGTAACATAGAATTTAATATTTTAACGTAAATAATAATAATAATTATTATTAAAAGAAGTATTGATTAAAATGTGCATTTTCAAGCTTTTTCAGCACTTTTATGGTTCAGAATGTATTACCTGTCTGAATTGCATATAACATTGCATAATCTAAATAGCCAACATAAAATATATAATTAAAAAAAGAAAGATTTTATCATAGGATAGCGCTGCAATATTATGAGATAATCATTATTTTTTGATCGCTCTTGATATTGTAATACAGGGTATCTGTAGGATTTTTTAACCCAAATCGGTCACACTTTATTTTAGGGTCCAATTCTCACTATTAACTAACCATTAACTATGACTCCTTATTTGCTGCTTATTAATAGTTTATAAGGTAGTTGTTAAGTTTAGGGTATTGGGTAGGATTATGGATGTCATGCATTATATGTACTTTATAAGCACTAATAAACAGCCAATATGTTAATAATAGACATGCTAATAAGAAACTAGTTATTAGTGTGAATTGGACCCTATACTTAAGTGTTACCCTCAAATGTAAGGCTTTTAAGATCATTTTAAAACAAATAAAATGAATATTGTATAAGGGGGGCAGGGCAATGTCTATGGTAGCATATTAAACTGTGAAATGACTGCAGAAAAGCAGGATGTACAGTTCAGAGACCGGTTTTCACCACAACAAAAAGAGTTATAAAATTATAATTTCCCCATTTCAGCCTATAAACCATTTTTTTTTCAATAGAAATAAAAAACATGTGACTGGTTCTAATGCTCAGCGCTAAAAAAAAAAAAAAAAACCGTCAGCAGATCAAAATGTAATGCCACAGTCAACATCTTCATTCATGTTTACATTTAACTTAATAACGACAGCCTTCTTAGATTTAGTTTACTGAGCTGGGGCAACCCTGCACCCTTATCTTGAATTTGGAGGGCATTGGTGGCAACACTGACTGAAGCAGGAACCTCCCGATATGTTTTTATCTCCCTTCAAAAAAGACTGACAGATTACACCACAGCCACACACGAGTTGTTCTCGTTTCATATAAACGGCGAAAGCAATTAGGCTTATTTCATCTAAAAAGTGAAGTTAATAAGTAAAATACACTACATTGAATTTCAAGCATTCAAAAGCATTATAAACCCTAAGCAGTACTACTATTTATGTTTTTTTTGGTCACACTTTATTTTAGGGTCCAATTCTCACTATTAACTAACCATTAACTATGACTTTTGCCTCAATTAACCCCTTATCTGCTGCTTATTAATAGTTTATAAGGTAGTTGTTAAGTTTAGGGTATTGGGTAGGATTATGGATGTCATGCATTATATGTACTTTATAAGCACTAATAAACAACCAATATGCTAATAATAGACATGCTAATAAGCAACTAGTTATTAGTGTGAATTGGAACCTATACTAAAGTGTTACCTTTTTTTTGTTGTTGTTTTTTTGTTTGCTTTCCAATGTTAAACCATAGGGCTTTTATTTTGGTGGAAAACAGCAGAGAAATGTTTCTTTTGAAATGCATTTCTTTCGTTAACAACGTATTTATAAACCATTGTCATTACGAGTTTGGGAAGATTTTTTATGCATGTTGCATTTAAACTCACAGTTTATGTGGAGCAGCATTTACTGCAGAATCAGATTACATATTTCTACCCAGTCTTTGCAGTGTTTTCACACAAAGGCATTATACCATGTAGCATTTATTTAATTAGTGGAAAACTCATTGGAAATAATGAATGAATCAGTGAAGGTCCATTATGGTGATATCATGACATCACAGCTGCCAGACAAACCATGTGACTCACCGATTCATAACTGACATCAGATTTATTCAGCGACTGGAGGCTCTTGTAAAGGCTTTGTGTAACCGGTGACTTAGTATTTGTCCCTGCTAGAATAAATGGCCAGCGTAAAGTGCCGTAGGAATTGTAGATTATTGCAAAATTTAATGCCAATATGTGCTTGCCTGCAGCCTGTTGTGGTGGAAGAGAAAAAGCCGGTTGAGGTGCAGGTAAATACATTCAGCTGATCGATTGTCTCTTTGTGGGCTTCACGGTGGTGGGACTGTCTTCCTGAATAAAACCATTCATCTACTATTTACACTTCTGTGCATGGCACTTTCTATGAACAGGTTATAAAACAGTGTTGCATTACTGAAGATATATCGGATGAACTATACTCTAACGTAGCATGATCATTTGTCTTTTAATTTTTTGTTAATATCTATCAAATATTTTAATTATGTGACAGTGTCCGAACCTTGGTGGAGTGTAAATTTTCACACAAATTATGGTTTTGATTGTTTTCATAAAGATGAACCATTCAAACAAGTTTATGGGTTTATTTTACTTGTAACATATATTCAATTATATTTTTAAATATTTTAAAAAATCTAAACGTAAATATATTTTTAACCAAGATATTGGCCATTTTTTGCATGTTTTATATATTTTTTGCATGTTAAAAATGCATTTACATTTGAAGAAAAGCTGAATCTGTTAACACATGCAAACATTTAAAACATTTGAATAAAAATCAGCGAGCAAAATAATTTAAAACGCTCCAAAAAATGCAATATTGCAATATATATAAAATATTAAACATTATTAATAAATAATAAACATTTTCTTTTTAAACTCTAGAAGACCATCCACCTTTGTATTTAGCCTAAATGTAGACTTCTGTGAGACTGGAAATGTATTTTCTTGCTCCAAAATAAATTTAGAAATATATTTTAGAAATATATAAATATATGAAATAAAAAACGAAATATATTTTATATTTTAAAAATATATTTCATTGATCTTTGCAACATATATATAGCAAATATTTATGCCATATGGGTTTACATGCAACTTAACAATTAATTTTGTTAACAGGGTTGCAAACTAGAGCAAAGGAGAGGGAAAGAGAGACTGAGCGTCTTCTTCAGTCAATCACTGTTCTGTGTATATCTCACACAGAGTCTTCTCTGATCTTTCTCTGACACATCAGGTCGACGCGTCTAAGAGCAGCACTCTCGAGGCCGCTGCAAAACCTGAAGATCCTCCAGCACCAAAACCAGAGGAGAAGAAACCAGAGAAGAAATCCACTTTTGGAAGCATGTTTAAACCCAAGGTAAAGCCCAGATGAGTGTGAGTGTATCAGATGTGTTTCTGCGTGCTTTGAGGTCCTGCTCGGTCAGGTGAGCAGCGTCCAGCATCTTTACCAGGCCCTTTATACACTCACCAGCTGTGTGTGTGTGTGTGTGTGTGTGTGTGTCTGTACTCTCACACTACAAGTGCAATAGAGTCAAAACACACACAGGGTCAGTGGCACAGTTATTAATCACATTAATATTTCAGTAGTGGAATATAGACTGTTTTCTGAATAAATAAATTACACTAAAATCCTTTACTTTCATATGACATTCTTTTTCTTTCTCTTTATTATTTCTTTCAAACTGTCAAACTTTCAAACTTCCTTTTTTCTTTCTTTCTTTGAAACTTTATTTCACACTTCCTTCCTTTTCTATCTTTATTTTAAACTCCCTTTTCTTTCCTCCTTCAAATTTCCTTCCTTTTCTTTCTTTCTTTCTTTCTTTCTTTCTTTCTTTCTTTCTTTCTTTCTGTCTTTCGTTCTTTCTTTCTCTTTTCTTTCTTTCTTTTTCTTTTCATTTGAAACTTTTTCAAAATTCCTTTTCTTTCTTTCTTTCTTTCTTTCTTTCTTTCTTTCTTTCTTTCTTTCTTTCTTTTTCTTTGAAACTATTTCAAACTTCCTTCCTTTTCTTTCTTTCTTTTTCTTTTTATTTGAAACTTTTTCAAAATTCCCTTTCTTCTTTCTTTCTTTCTTTCTTTCTTCCTTTCTTTTTCTTTGAAACTTTATTTCAAAACTTCCTTTTCTTTTTCTTTCTATCTTTCTTTATTTCTTTCTTTCTTTTTCTTTGAAACTTTCTTTCTTTCTTTCTTTCTTCCTTTCTTTTTCTTTGACACTTTATTTCAAACGTCCTTCCTTTTCTTTCTTTCTTTCTTTCTTTCTTTTTCTTTGAAACTTTCTTTCTTTCTTTTCTAATTTAGTGCCATTTTATTTGAGATTTGTGTTAATTTATTGTACTTTAATTTTGTGTGTGTGTGACTTCCTTAATATATTGATATATTAAAAGTTTATGTGTGTGTGTGTGTGTTGTTTTATAAATGTTATACATTTTTATTAAAAATAATATAAGATAATACAGTATATAATATATACACTACCTTTCAAAAGTCAAAATTTGAAGTCAAAGTTTTTATAATATTTTTTAAAGTCTCTTATGCTCAACCTTACAGTAATATTGTGAAATTTATAACAACTGAAATCATTTAATATGCTGCTCAAACTAAATCTTTAAATATTAGAATTGTTTAATTATTAAAGGGTTAGTTTATATAATTTTAATCATAATTTTGATTATTGGGTGAACTAACCCTTTAAGTTGCAAACAGCTGTGCTGCTGTTATAGTTTGTGAGGATTCTCTGATCAATTTTTATATTACATTACATTATTAATTGTAATACCATCTATTTTGATAATTTTAAATGCTAAATAAAAGCATTAATTTCTATGTTTTTTTTTTTTTAAACGTACTAACCTCAAATTTTTTAACAAAAGTGTACAAGATATAAAATATAATGTGCACAAGAATAAAATATTCATCTCATTAAGCCCCATTTATTTCTATCAACATAAGGCACCAGAGCCCAAGAAGGAGACTCCAGCTGCTCCTCCTGCGGCAGAAGCTGCTCCACCTGCGAAGGCCAAAGAAGAGTCACCGCAAGCGACCCCGGACAACAAATCAGCCGAAAGCACAGAGAACGCCTCCCCAAACATGCCCACAAGCTGGAGAAGAGGAACTCCTTCCAGCTGTTCTTCAAAAACCTGGCTAAGTAGAAACGCAGAGATTCTCCAGGGCTAGGGATCCCACTCAAACCTGTGAGCATTTGCAATCTGTGTAGTTTAACTCTTCAGCTGTATGTAGTTTTCCCGGTTAAATGCTGTCGAGAAACATTTCGTAATTCTGTCCGATGTCTAACCATCCGGAGTATTTTGATATTGCTGGCTATTAATCTTAAAACAGTGATCTGTGAGGTGATGAAATGATTAATTGCATCCAAACAAGTGTTTTATTATGTAAACAAAAACTTTTATTTTGGATGCGATTAATCGGCAATAATTACAATACAAAAATCAACATTCACAGGGTGTGAACACCATATGGCATCAATTGCCAACCTATCTAGATTATTAAATTAATTCCACATCAGTTTATTTGAATTTTAATAAAATGCTGATTTAAAAAAAAAGTGATAATATTTAATTAAATTGGGCGCAAATATATTGCATGTACATTTTTTTTATTGCATGGAATCTAATAATATTGGCATTAAATTTAATTATCTAAATATGTAATTCTAATCTTTGTTTGGCAATGTATAACTTCTCCATAAATAAACTATTTTTTTTTGTCATGTAATATGAATATAATTGTCCCCAATTATTGTTATTTCAAGTGGGATCGTCCCTGTCAGTTTTCCTCAGAAAAAAACATGACAACTAAATTAGCGCAGATAATAAAGCACAGAAATTGTCCAAAGTTGCTCTGGATTCGCTTAGTAAATAAAAGCCCAGTTGTCAGGTGGGTTGCAAAGGGTTTTTGCCTTCAGACACCATTATGGACGAGTGGTAAAAAACACACACTTTCTTGCTAAGTTAGGATCTCTAATGTTGCGTTATGCGTTGGTGTGTCTCACAAAAACGCCATTCTGATGGCGGAGTGCAAACGGAGCCTGCGGCACCCGAGAAGGCCAAATAAAACCCCACCTTTGTTTTGATCGCTCATCTCTGCCAAAACCATTGCGCATAAGAACATATTTGCCATAGATGGGAGGTATTATGCTGATTTACGAGGCCCAAATTTGAAAGTAACTATCAAATAATTAATCCCCATGCATTTAGTGAGAGCAGAAGCAAGTGTAATGATATACACTGTTAAGCAAGTGGCCACATGTGTTTTCGACTGGAGGGAGGAACTTGTTTGTTTCCTGCAGAGAACCGTGTCAGAGTTGTGTGTTGTGGCATGAGATGGAAAAGTGAAAGTGAAAATGCAATCCTGCATTTCAGAATAAACTCCCTTTTCTGTGCATGATAAAATGTCAAATATGTTAACTGAACTAACACTATTGTCGTATTGCAATTGCAATTCACATGCATTATGCATTAAAAGCATTGCATTTTCACCTGGACAAAGCAAACATCATGCATGTTTACATGTGAAAAGAAATTATTTATGTAATCATACACTATCTGATCTGAAAACAATGACCTGTTGTCTGCTATTTCAATCACTGAAACCTACAAAGCCAACTTGAATTCCACTTAAAGCGCAAAACTTCTGAATCACCATAGAAATCAAAATAGTTTATTTAACATAATGTCAATCAAACTGAGCACCGTATATTATAAACAACTTACTTGGTCATTTAAGTTTTCAACAAAAAAAAACCTACACTTTGTTTTCATTTCCACTTAGAAGATTTATTTATTTATTAATCATGACTTACTAACTAAACCACATTGCAATTATTGTCTTGTTATTTGCTTGGCCGTCCGGTTCTGATCAGGGGAGACTAAAAAGAAATTAATCTAGTTAAATATTTTATTGTATTTCTTATTTTTATGAACAGTACAGTTTGAGATAAATTTGTGGTATACAGTTAGGCCATATACAATGTACATTCAACTCTGCAGTCGCATTTACTTTAATGATTTTCTTCCTAATTTTCTCTACATTTGTAAAGAGTAGAAGGGCCATATTCAGAATTCAGACTATATGCATGAATCTTATACTGTCTGTATCTTCTTTGTTGCATATTTCTCTATTTAACCAATGTATAAAAATAAAATAATAATTTCTCTCCTCTGTAAAATGACTCATTCTGTATTTAAAACTATGAAGAAATATATATATAAATTTGATTTCTACATTTTCTGAAAAAAAAGGTGTAAAACCACTATGCCAAAGAAAAACAAATCTACTAATATATTTATTTAACCTTTATTTTTATTTTATTTTAATATTAGCTATTTAAGGCCATATTTAAATAGGCTATATTTTACCCTCTATTATACTTTAGGTTAATAAAAGACATTCACATATCACATTTAAAGAAAAACTTTATTCAGCCTAAATGTTGAATACTCTATTAGAAAGTTGTTGTTTTTTTTAAAAAAAATAAGTTTCTGAAATAAGTTTTGAAATATTTTTGCTATCTGCTTTTTTATTATATTTCTGGTATATTGAGCACTGAGCTTCTCTGTTTGCAACACACACACACACACACACACACACATATATAATAGTTTACTTTTACAGTAGCGGAAGCCACAATTGCATAATTGACATTTGTTTGATACTACAGAAAAGCAGTAAAACGTTTTTTTCAGCTAGTGTTTTCAGCTTGGTAGTTTACATATAAAAATATGACATGCAGTTGCTTCAAACAACATTGCAAACATCATGCAAAATAAATTGTGATAATCGTTACTAGTAATCGCAATGAAAATTTCAAGAGAATAATCACAATTATGATTTGTTCATAATCGTGCAGCCCTACAAAAATGCATTATTGAGAATGCAGTGTGCTGCTGCATGCCTGGTGTTTTCCCACGCATACGCACTTTCCCAGCTGTGTGTGTGTGTGTGTGTGTGTGTGTGTGTGGGGGATCACGGGTTTGGGGCTGGAGAGGGGTTTGCTGGAGGACCCCTGTCAGCACTAATGTGGGTCACAGCCGACAGACAGAAAGATCAGAGTCTGGATCAGATTCAAGAGCCTCAGGGGCTGAGACCTTCCCAGAATCTTAACTCTTCATTATTCTTCCACAGTTATCTGATTTCTCCAAAGCGCACTTATATATTTATAAACCCAAGAATTTGGGGTTGGTATGTGTCTGAAAGAATACTCTTCTGCTCACCAAGGCTGCATTTATTTGATTAAAAATACAGTAAAAGACACACTTACAGTTTTTACAGATTGTAGTATATTTTAAAATGTAATTCATTCCTGTATTTTCAGCATCATTCCTCCAGTCTTCAGAGTCACATGATCCTTCAGAAATCATTCTAATGTGAAACATTTAGACACATACACACTCTCAGACAGATATGTGCGTTCTTGGGAAGAAAATGTCGTTCTGTTATAGTGTTCCTGCATTAGTGGTAGTGCTTGAGGACGATTTGTTAGTGTGCTATCTTGAACTTTTTGTATATTAAAGAGAGCTGCTGACAGAGAGAGGTCCTGCAGACTCATGACCGCTCTCATAACGGTCACAGACGCTTCTCTAAAAGAGATGTAACACTAACCTTACACAAATGAGCATGAGGCCTGCTAAAGACCATTAAAGACACAGCTCACCACGAAATGAACCATGTGCCATCATTTACCCAACCTGGTCACTTTTGAGACTCAGATGAAAGATAGTCATAATAGTGAGCAAGGGTGTAGAGTTTTTTAGCGATGTTAGGGACATGTCAAACAATGAAATATATGTGTAACCACAGTTGTTCATAATTTTTGCCCTCGTCTGAAATAAGTCATAATATTGATACTGCCTGAGAAGTTAAATGCAAGAAAACGGTACGCCTTCAAGGATGTGCATTTAATACATGTGCGGAGTAAGAACAAGGAAGCAGAAGTGTTTAAAACACACAAGCACAATGATGACGTTTACACTCTTGAACTGTATGTTGTTAAACTGAATGCACAAAGCAAACTGTTTAGATTATATGTCCACAAAATATAAATAAATAATAATGATAAGAGAGAAAGAATATAAAATCACTGAAATCAGAGTGTGTGGTTTATCTGTGAATCAGCTGTGGTTATGTTTTGCCTAATAAAGACACCCAGTGCTCTGATGCTACTGAAATATATGTGTGTGTGTGGTGTGTGTGTGTGCGTGTGTGTGTGTGTGTGTGTGTGTGTGTGTGTAAACTGCTTATTATCGCTTATTTAACTTATGCATATTTTTTATTTAGTTGATAATGATGGCATTTAATTGATCAAACTCTTATTAACTCTTTAGTTCTAACATATTGCATATATTTTCAATAAAGAATATTCTTCTTCTTCATCACTTTTTCATTATATTTTTATTTTTATTTGAGATAAAAAAGCATCTGTAAAAAGCCTTGCTCTACCACAAGGTGTCTCTACAACAGTGACCCTCAGCTGGTGTTCTCCACAGGACTCAGATTTCACATTAGACCATGTTTTCTAACCTCTTTTTTCTTTCTTTTTTCTTGAATACTCTCACAGCTCCATGTGTAAGTCTCTGTTACTCCTTCTTCAACACCAAACCAGAGATATGTTCATTTTTACTCACATTCTGATGGATATTATTTAGCATTTATCTTTAAAATGATAATCAAAAAGAAAAGACAGTGTGGCTTAAAACTCCCCGAGCAGCATATTTAATCTTCTAACAGTTTCATCCACATTACACACATCATACTGTGTCGTTTGCTTTCCTTTAAAAGGAACTGAAACAAAGCTAAAAACTTTCCAACAACCCTCTTTAACCTTTTTATTTTATTTCAATCTAGTTTTTTGATATACATGATTAGTTATGATAATGGTGTTGATCGATAAGCAGCACATCCGGTTGAATTATTTCTTGTGCAGGCAGATCATTTCACTTACAGACATATTTTTCATTTCTCAAGTCCCACCACTGGGGAAACTCTATTCTGAACAGGAAGTTATATTTCAAAGGTGTTTTCCAGACTTCTGTCACTTTGCGTACGGGAGTAGATTTCAGTAGAATCCACCCTCACAAAAACTCCAATTCTTCAAAAGCGTCGTCGTCAGCAGGATGAGGTGTGAAGCGTACTCAGTGAGGCTGAAAGCTGTGTCACATCACGGACACAAGCCTTGTGTTTCCATCTCAAAAGATCCAAGATATTCACTCTCAGTGGGGCGTTTGCAGGACAAAAGAGCACTAACCTGCCCAGAGTCTTCACTGGAAAAACCCACCACCTTCAAAATCTATTTGTTTACCTTGGCAAAATAGAAACCAAAGACTGAATGCTTGCTTTACATAAGATGATTTTTAGAGAGATTCAACTTGATGGTAAATATGATCTGATGGTTTGCCAGTCTTTATTAAATTTCTTCTTTTCAGCGAGCCCCCATAACTATACCAAAAAATAAAAATAAAACAAATTAATTAAATGTATAAAAAAGTATCAATTATATTATAAATAGTCAATTATCAATTAGTTTATAATTGGTTATACATATATATATAAATTTATTAATTTATTATTGTTGTTGTTATTATTATTGTAAATGTATGAATAAATACATGTAAATTTATTAATAAAACAAATCAATAAATCGTGGTTTATGTTAGGAGTAGAGGTGTTTTTGTTTTTGTTTTTTTTTATTAAATGTATTCCTTTGCCAAGAAGAACAGCAGAGTAAGTAATATCAAATGTAATTTATTTATCATTTAAGCAACAGTTTAAATTATTTGCTTATAATTTATTTTATTTTATTATTTTAGCATGGGGTTTTTTTTTTTTCAAACAATGGTTTAAACAAATAAAATCAAATTGATTAAGGATAATAACTTAGCATTAATATTATAATATTTCTATAAAATAAAAGATAAGAGCTATAATGTCTTTAAAAAAATTTTTTTACTATTTGTTTGTAACTTAAACGATGTTTATACCCTAAAATCAATAATAATAACACCACACACACACACAAAAAACACAAAATGATATAAAAATAATATTGCTCTAAAAATGAATCAAATACAGATTATTTGCTATAAAAATAAAAGATTTACAGCTAGATTATTTTATTTTATTTTACTCCAAAATCTTCATGATATTCTTGTCCCCCCTCCAATGTATTCGCCGTTTACAAGTGAAAAGTCTTTAATTATTTTTTACATGTGCTTATATATATATATATATATATTATATATCTTGTTTTTTTCCACATCCTCTGTTTAGTATGAAATATGAATCATAGCAAACATGGCAGACCATATATAATCTCCCATATCTATCTTTGCATTAATGGAAGAAACACATTTGTGTAGAACAATGAAGTCAGCTGCTCCTGACACATCGAGGACAAAACCAGGCTTCAGCAAACTTTCACAATCCACTCAGAGCATCACACGTGTGTGCCGTCAGCTCAATACACACACACACACACACACACACACACACACACACACACACAAT